>NC_135984.1:15529140-15781640 GCF_053455715.1 Rhinoraja longicauda | reverse complement strand
CCATTCTTCCTCCTTCTCCCCAAAACCTTTGACACCCTTACCAATCAAGTATCTGTCAATCTCCGCCTTTATAATACCCAGTGACTTGGCCTCCACTGCCGTCTGGGTCAATGAATTCCACAGATTCATCACCCTCTCTCTGACTAAAGAAATATCTCCTCACCTCCTTTCTTAAGGTATGTCCTTTTATTCTGAGGCTGTGCCCTCTGGTTCGAGACTCTCCCACTAGTGGAAACATCCTCTCCACCTCCACTCTATCCAAGCCTTTCACTATTCGGTAAGTTTGGCTGCACTTGAGATAGATGTAAGCCAACTGCGTTGAATATTCACGAGCTTTATTTAAGTGCTGCAATCCAAATAGTCGTGACGTTATTCATATCATCAGCTCATTTTACTGTCTATACCTGATTGTGAAAAAACATGGTCAGAATGTCGGGAAGTTTGTCAAATTGAACTGGAAAGTAAAGCTGTGTAACTGATGAAAATAAAAACCATGGAACGTAACCATTGATATATGTTATGGTGAAACATTAATGGATGACTGTAATTTAACTGGGTAATTACTAAAGGCTTCTTTTTTACAACTGATATGGGTTTTCCAGCCGATAAATTATATATTGATCATACAACATTATAGCTTTTCCAGGTCATAATAGCAGCAGAAACATGCAGTTCTACTTTTTATTTCCAGCAACAAAGTATGCAACACAGTTTCCCTGTCCTAGGGGTTACTACAACCCTGATCCAATGACCCAAAGTGTGGACAGTTGCTTACCTTGCCCTCCAGGGCACTACTGTGAGAAAGAAAGGCTAACTGCTGTATCAGGCAAATGCAAAGCAGGTGAGTGCTTCATCCAGCTGACCACCCAGATAGGTTCAGTTTGCAAGTCAGAAAATGCTGGATTCAAGAGCGATTCCAAAATCTGACCATACGGTCAGGGCTTGGATATTGGAATGGAGTATTGTGAAAGAGACTTTATTGGGAGATGCTGCTCTTCAGATGAAAATGCATCTGCTCGTTTAGATAAATATGTCTATCATGATAGGAAGAATTGCAGATAGCTAACCTGGCCAACATTTGTCCTGCAACACACAATACCAAATACATGAATTAACCAGTCACATACATGTGTTGGAAGGAACTGCAGATGCTGGTTTAAACCAAAGATAGACACAAAAAGCTGGAGTAACTCAGCGGGTCAGACAGCATCTCTGGAGAAAAGGAATAGGTGACCTTTTAGGACGAGACCCTTCTTCAGTCACATGTATGTTTCTCTAACCCGGCTACTTGTTTCGCAACTTAACAACAGTAACTGTTCTGAAAAGGTAACTCATCAGTCGCGAATAACTTTCTTGCATGCTGTAGGATCCATGGAGAAAATAATGATTTATATCTGCAGATCAACTATGCACCATCAATGTGTTCTAAGTTTGAAGGGGTATAATGGAATTTTATAACAAACTTGTTCATGCCGCTTTTCTAAGTGCAGTTTTAAATACTTGATACCAATATTACTATCCGGATAATTTTCTAATTTCTAAATCAAGGTGTTTTATTGGTTTGTTTCAGATCACATCTTCAAACATTATCTCAAAGGCATTAATACAGTGACAACATTGATTCACCCCCTCGCTTCCTTCACTAACTCTTTCATTTTGCTGACGTTAAGGGCTAGATTGTTGACCTGACATCATAACACTAGGTTCTCAATCACTTTCCTATATTTTAACTCGTTGTTGTAGATCTGGCTCACAACAGTAGTATCATCAGTGAACTTAATGACTGAGTTGGCATTAAATTTGGCTGGACAGTCATGATTGTATTGGGAGTGGATCAAGGGAATGAGTGCACAATCTTGAAGGGCACTAGTGTTGAGGATCAATGTGGAGAAAATATTATGACCAATTCTTATTTATTGAGGTCAATTGGTCAAGAGGTCCAGAAGCCAGTTGCAGATGGAGACCCAGAAGCCAAGGTGTCGAATTTTAGGGATGAGCTTATTCCGTATTATGGTCATGAAGACTGCTGTAGTCAATGAATAAAATCCTGACATAAGTGTTTATATTGTCAAGTTAATCCAGGGTTGAATGTAGCACAAGGATGATACCACCCCTCCATAGATCTATGTTTCCTATAAATTAATTGCAGGGCCTCTATATCATCCCAAAGACTGCTGCAAACGTGGGCCATTACGAGCCTTTTCAAAGCACTTCATTATGTTCGATGTTAGTTACTGGGCAGTAGTCATTGAAACAAGTCACTTTATTTTTCTTGAAGACAGGAGGTTTTCTTGAAGCAGATGGTGGCTAAAGACTGTTGAAGTGACAGGACGAAGATGACTGGCGCATGTCCATGGACTCCATCAATAAACGCGTGTTGCTCAAGCATTCAGTTTTCTGAGTGAAGATTGGATTTTGTGCACTGTTCATGTTAGGAAGATGTTTCTGACTCAAGTATGAAGTCCTATGCCTGTATGAATAAATGCTTTAAGACATATCTTCAAAATTCTCACGATAAAGTTTCAAGTGTATAGTTTCATTTTAAGATACAAAAAAAAACGAGTCCAGAAAAAACTATCTAAAATGGTGTCTTTAAAAATTCTTGCATTTCTTGTTAAACGTTTGTGATTGCTAAGAGTGTAAATACGGTGCAAAAAATGTGAATGTTGGAGTAGTGATAAATGTGAGTGTAGAGAGTATTTTTCAGTTGGTAGGATCAGATGTGACTTCATTGGTCCTCGCCTAACATTCATCAAATATCCAGCATTACTGAGATCGTGAACTAACTGTGGAACCAGCGTCCAGGTCTGTGCTGCCATTATACCACTGGTGCACGGTAAGCTGCACAAGGATGTCTTTAATACTCACTTCCCCTTTAAGAGATGCAGGTAGTTTATCAATTAGTGCAGATTAGCTTCAGCAGTGAGTCACCTGAAATGACATCCTTAATTAGCAAATTCTGGATTCTGCTTGAACTGGTCTGTTGAGTTTCACTGTTACTTGTTCACTCACTCACTCACTCAGATGTGAAGCTTCAAATAAATGCAATCTTTCTTCTTGGCAATTGGTCTTCAAATGAACAGAAAGGTTAGTGGAAAATACAACAAACAATAACTACTTTTGCACCTACTTCCTAAAAAAAATAGGGGCAATTTACATAGGGCAATTATCTTACAAAAGCGCACATCTTTAGGATGCGGGAAGAAACGAGCATCCGGAGAGAGCCCGCCTTGTGGTCAAAGGGAGAATGTGCAAAATCCACACAGACAGCACCCAGATCAAACCCGTGTCTCTGGTGCTGTGAGGCAGCAGCTCTACCAGCTGTTCTGCCGCATTTACTATTGAGGAGTATATCTTGTACAATGTTTCTTGAGCACAAATTCTTTCATAGGAAAATCACTCTCTAATGGTACTCTGCTATCCGGTACATTACTCTTTTAACAAATGTTGACTTCTGGGCCTTTCAGACTTTTGTTTTCAAACTGCAGAAATAATAAAAAACAAAGATGTGCAACAGCTTGGAAGTAATACTTTGATAATAACAGTGCAATATGATGAAGCTTCAACTTCTGCTACATGTCACCACAAGAAGACTACATAAACCAAACCAGAGGGCAAAGCAATTTGTTTCAAATTTTCATCTCTCCAATCAAAGTAGAATCATTAATTTGTACAAAGAGAAATTAAAGATAAAGTTACAATAGACAATAGACAATAGGTGCAGGAGTAGGCCATTCAGCCCTTTGAGTCAGCACCGCCATTCAATGTGATCATGGCTGATCATTCTCAATCAGTACCCCGTTCCTGCCTTCTCCCCATACCCCCTGACTCTGCTATCCTTAAGAGCTCTATCTAGTTCTCTCTTGAATACATTCAGAGAATTGGCCTCCACTGCCTTCTGAGGCAGAGAATTCCACGGATTTACAACTCTCTGACTGAAAAGGTTTTTCCTCATCTCCATTCTAAATGGCCTACCCCTTATTCTTAAACTGTGGCCCCTGGTTCTGGACTCCCCCAACATTGGGAACATGTTTCCTGCCTCTAACGTGTCCAACCCCTTAATAATCTTATATGTTTCGATAAGATCCCCTCTCATCCTTCTAAATTCCAATGTATACAAGCCTAGCCGCTCCAGTCTTTCAACATACGACAGTCCTGCCATTCCGGGAATTAACCCAGTAAACCTGCACTGCACGCCCTCAATTGCAAGAATATCCTTCCTCAAATTTGGAGAACAAAACTGCACACAGTACTCCAGGTGCGGTCTCACTAGGGCCCTATACAACTGCAGAAGGACCTCTTTGCTCCTATACTCAACTCCTCTTGTTATGAAGGCCAACATTCCATTGGCTTTCTTCACTGCCTGCTGTACCTGCATGCTTCCTTTCAGTGACTGATGCACAAGGACACTAATGGAATACTGGAGAGGTACTGCCTGATGACGTTTGATTTTGTTTTGCTATAGGCTGGTTTTGCGTATCTGCTGCCTGGACAGCCCAGCCCTTTGATCTTGACAACTACACGACTGCAAACTGCCTCTGCCCAGCAACAGCCACTGGGGGGAAATGCCAGCCAGGCTTTTACTGCCCGGAAGGCAGTGTTGAGCCAATACCTTGCCCACCAGGTTCTTACTGCAATAATTCAGGTAGGTTTCACATCTGTTCCCTAACAATGATGTGGTGTTATAAGATCTTAATAACAAACAACATTGCATATGGTTCACTACAGGCCCCAGTTGTAAGAAGCCATCTTATAGATATTATTGCCCAATGTAAAGACCACCATGACATGTGAAAATCATGGATTTAACCAAAGAACCATTCAAACATTTCCAGGTGTGACTGCTTTATCATCTGTAGCTCATCTGGGCATTGAAAGACTGAAGGCAGATAGCTCAAAGTGAGTTACAGTAACTCTGGGAATGGAGTGTGAAGGGGTGATTGGTTCAGGAACCCAATAGCAGTAGGGATGAAGCTGCTCCTAAGTCTGAATGTCCAAGCTTTCAAGCTCCTGCATCTTCACCCAGAAGGAACAAGAAAGAAAAAGAAATGACCAGTGTGGCAGACATCCTTGAGCAGGCATTCCTGCAAGGAAAGTAGAACTGCATTAACTCTTTGCAATGAGGAGGAACAGCCAAAAGGACATGAAACCTATTGTATTAATTACCCGTTTTTGAATTAATTGATTTATATAAGTTTTGAATTGTTTTCATTTAAATTGAAATACACAATTTCTAATTATTTCATTGATTTTTATTAAATATGCTGGGGCATATTGAGCCAGTTGTTATAGTTTCAGTTGCTTGCAGCATCTAGAACTTATCCTGCAACCCCAACCACACATTGCTCTTGTATATCAATTTCTATATCAATCAAGGCTTCGCTGCCAGGAAGGCTTCCTCATTTAGGTTTCTGACTACTTCAGAGTGAATGCACAAAGTCTTTTTACCCACGTTAGGTGATGTAAGAACCAGAGGACATAGGTTTAAGGTGAGAGGGGAAGTTTTAATAGGAACCCAAATGGCATTAGTTTCACTCAGTGGGTGGTAAGTGTATGGAATGAGCTGCCACAGGAGCAGGTTGAACCAGGTAGAATGGGGGTAAATGGGCTAGCCTTGATGGGGCATCTTGGTTGGCATGGACGAGTTGGGCCAAAGACTCTGTTATGTATGACTCTCTGAATACTTTGGTTCAACGGTACTTTATTGCCGTGTGTACCTAAGTACAATGAATTCTCTGTTGCATACAGTTCAGTGACAATACGACTACACATTCAGCACAATCATACTAAGTACAAGAGTGAATACGCAAGTGTTATCATGATTTAGGCGCTTTCTTCTACCTTTCAAGTCCGACATTTAAAAAAAATGTTAGTCTTAACATGGCCATAAAGGCCCATTATCCTGGTGAAGGCACTGGGTCGGCATTACATGTTTACAGCAGTGCATAAACAAAAGGTTAAGGTTGTGCTTACCAGGCAACTCAGCACTAACACAAGTATTTTGATCTGGAACATAATTTTGTGTTGTTTTGGTAGAGTGCTGTTCTGTATTTTATCGTAACTTGTAGATTCTGCTTCATTCCTGCTCACTATAATCACACTCTGCTGTAGGTCTGTCGGAGCCAAATGGGAAATGTAGCGCTGGATATTTCTGTGTAGGAAGAGCTACTCAGCCCCAGACTGCAGATGGCATCACTGGTAATATATGTCCCCGAGGCTATTACTGTGGTAAGTATGGAAAATATAATACTGAAAGGCACATGCATGGAAACACCAGCTGTACCATGAAACGTGACGAATATAGCCATTGGCATCTATCACCTTAACTATCCTAAAGAAAGAAGTGTGGGCCTACTTGTGGGTTACAAATATTGGAAAATTAGTCTACAACCACAACAACCACAAATATATCTGAATGATACCCACAAATTCTAGTTGAATTTAATGTTCTCAGAACAAGGAAGCAATATATAAAGACTTTGATTACAGTCTGTTCCTCAAAACCTCTGAGGCTCGACTTCTGAGCAACTGGGCCACAGGTTCCTTTTGCTCCCATGTCTTGTTGACTGTTGATTCCTTTCCTTTTACACTTATATCTCTATCTCTCTCACTCACCCCATACTTCATACATATTTTTTTATTTCTTAACTCCTAAACACCAATTTAAAGTCAAGTCAAGTTGAGTGTATTGTGAAGAACAGGTATCGCCCCGAAATGTCACCCATTCCTTTTCTCCAAAGATGCTGCCTGTCCTGCTGAGTTACTCCAGCATTTAGTGTCTGTCTTGAGTGTATTCTCATATGTACAAGTACAGTGAGGTACAGGTACAATGTAAATGTAGCTTGCAGCAGCATCTCAGGCTCAGACAACATACAAAAACATAGATAATGCCTAAATTGCCCAAATTCTACAAGATCATAAAAAGAAAAAGACTGCCCCAATGTCTTGTTTTTCGTGCAAAATATAATTAGAAATTAAGTTTATTGTAGTGTAAGAAGTGGTCTGTAATGAATTGCTGCTGAGGTTGGATTAGGGTTGTGCAGGTTGTTTCAAGAACCTGATGAATGTACCTGTGCCTGGACCTGGGTGGCATGGGACTTCAGGCTTTTGCAACCTCCTAATTGCTACCTAATTGTAGCAGCAAGAAGAACAGTGAAGATCTTTGAGGAAAGATGCCACTGCCTTGTGGCAGCGCCTCGTGAAGAAGCTTTTAATGGTGGGGAGTGCCGTGCCTGTGATGGACCATCTGAGTCCACCATCTCTGTAGCCTCTTGCATTCCTATGCGGCCCCTTTCTGATGTCAAAGATTGGTTCCTTGGTTTCGTTGACGTTGACCAAGAGTTTGTTGTTGCGGCACCACTCAACCAGCTCTTCTATTTCTTTCAGTCCACACTGACCAACGATCACCCGTACACTAGTACTATCCTAGCACACCTGGGACAATTTACAGAGGCCAATTAACTTACAAACTTGCGCATCTTTGGAATGTGAGAGGAAGCCGAAGCACTCGAATAAAACCCACATGGTCACAGAGAGAACGTGCAAACTCCACACAGACAGCACCTGAGGTCATGATCGAACGTGGGACTCTCGGACTGTAAAGCTGTAACTCTACCGCTGTGCCACTCTTTTCTTTGCTCCAGACTCCAGCATCAGCAGGTTCTTTTCAGATTCCTAGAACTTCAGTGCCCAGCACTTCTTCACACACTCTACTCGTTAATGCAACAGCTTTTCCCAGTTGCTAATATGTCAACCCATCGCTGTGTGTGGGTTTCAGACCAAATGATAAGTGTAACAGATATGACTACTTTGATACACAATCTGAAAACAATATGCTGGTGCAAAGAGAATACTATTATATTTGTTTATATTGCAGTAAATAAATGTAAGGAATTCCAAGCAGATTTTTTTTTGGACCAGCCATTTAAATGAAGTGTTCATAGTTCTGTGGGGTTTTACACGTGATGCACTTGAGATAAATATTCTTTATTTCTCTTTGGATTTTTTATTATTTTGTTATGTTTTGATTTGGTTACCCAGGTCCTGGCTCAAAGGAGCCGACTCCATGCCCACCAGGAACGTTCTCTGATATCCAAGCATTGAGTGATGTGTACGAATGTTTACCTTGTGCAGCTGGGTTTTATTGTGAAGGCCCTGGGCTCACTGCTCCAACCAATCACTGCTCCGAAGGTATAGTTACATGCGTGATATTATGCTGGACAAATATAAATCATGCAATCATATTTCACTGTTAATTATCCACATCAGAAATGCATGTTGTGTGGCGGTCCCTGGGGATTAGGCCACTCCTTGGGTCATCCTCCTCGGCACTAGATGGACGGGACGAGGGACTGCCCAGAGGCTATGGGGTTTCTCCAAGGGGTTTTTTATCGTTCACCTCTTTGGTGGAACTCGTGGTGTGTGGATGCAAGTTATCGGTATTAAAGATCCCTTGAAACCTGTCTGGCGTCTGGCCTTATTCTGACTGTATCCAGGCCTAAAGTAGGACCATTGTGCACTTAAATCCAATTGGTTAAAGTTGATACTGGTGGATCTTGACAGGAGTTCCATGTGAGCATCCACTGATGCAATTCGTCATAGTCTTTCTTTTTGTACCTTTCTATTCCTTTCTCCTTCATCCACTTATTTAGAATCTTCATGAAAGCTCCTCTTGCATTTAGCTTGACCACTCGTTGTAATCTCTAGTCTCACATTATAAAACTCCCTGGGCAAAGAAGTTTTGTCTGAATTTTTAATTCAATCAATTGGTGGTCAGTTTTTTATGGTCAGTCTGAAGAAGGATCTCAACCCAAAATGTCACTCTTTTCTTTTCTCTGCAGATGCAGCCTGATCCGCTGAGTTACTCCGCCCATTCCTTTTCTCCAAAGATGTTGCCTGATCCACTGATTTACTCCAGCATTTTGTGTCTATCTTATTTTTAAGGTCCTTTGTTTTGACATTCCACTAGCGAAGATGTCTTCACTGTATCCTCTCTTTAAAAATACTATTTAATTGGATGGATCTCAGTTAGATCAACCCTGAATCATCGTTAGTGGAGAAGAGACCAAATCTATTCTATCTTTCCTGATGGATGCAAACTCTCAAACTGAACTCAAACTAAGTTCTATCCTTTTAGATATAGCGTTTATCATATTGCCTCCGTCTTTTTTTCATTCATTGATTAGTTGATGACCATCGTTGTGTGATATAGTTTTTAGACCCACACATAGTGTGCTCTAACTGAGGTTTCATACAAGTTTAGTCTGAATTCCATGCTTTCAATTTTATTCCTCTAGGAATGAATCCAAATGGATGGTTTAAACATTCTATGGCTTTATAATCTGGCAAAGCTATTTTTAATCATTTGAGCTCCAGGGTCTTTTTCCATCACTTGAAATAGACATTGATTTTCCCTCTGAACTGTATCCACCAAAAAGGACTCATCTTATCAATCAGTCTTGTATTTGACACTAATCCAGAATATGTTGTATTACTTCTACTCTCTTCAGAACAAATGATAATGAACAAGAAACCTTGTATTACCAACTTTACCTATGCTCCGTAGCATTCAAAATAAATTCAGCATTACAACATAGTTAACTGAGGCTCTTTGAGGTGCTGGTCAGGCCACATTTGGAGTATTGTGAGCAATTTGGGCACCATATCTGAGGAAGGATGAACTAGCTCTGGAGAGGGTCCAGAGGAGGTTTACGAGAATGATCCCAGGAATGAGTGGGTTAACATATGATGAGCGTTTGACGGCACTGGGCCTGTACTCGCTGGAATTTAGAAGAATGAGGGCGATCTCATTGAAACGTACCGAATAGTGAAAGGCTTGGATAGAGTGAATGGGGAGAGGATGTTTCCATGAGTGGGAGAATCCAGGACTAAGGGTCATAGCCTCAGAATTAAAGGATGTTCCTTTTGGAAGGAGATGAGGGGGAATTTCTTTTGTTAGACAGTGGTGAATCTGTGGAATTCTTTGCCACAGAAGGCTGTGGAGGCCGTCAATGGATATTTCTAAGGCAGAGATAGATAGATTCTTAATTAGTACGGGTGTCAAATGTTATGGTGAAACGGCAGGAGAATGGGGTTTGGAGGGAGAGATAGATCAGCCATGATTGGATGGCGGAGTAGACTTAATGGGCCAAAAAGGCTTAATTCTGCCCCCATCATTTATGACCTTATGACCTTATGACCTTATGAACTGCACTGACTAATATGCGTCTTACAGTCTGGCTACTGCTACTTGTTTGACTTTTTACCTTTTTCTTCGTTCTAGGATTCTACTGCCCACCCGGTCAAAATGTGAGCAGGGCTATTGTTTGTCCTCCAGGACACTACTGTCCAGAGGGAAGTCCCATCCCTAAACTGTGTGATTCGGGTACATGGCAGGACCTGGAGGGGCAAAGGCAGTGCAAGCCATGTGAAGCTGGTAAAGATCAAGAAATACTTAAGAAAATTGAGTTTAAATACTTGACATTTATGTGGTCTGTAATGCTCCCCTTTGGATCAGTAAATTATGGGCTCAAATGACAGTCTGGGGCTGGATTATGTAACCTTGAAAACATTCCATTCCTTCTCTCCAGAGATGCTGCCTGTCCCGCTGAGTTACTCCAGCATTTTGTGTCTATCTTCCATCACAACCAGTCACATTGGATGGGGATTTATCTGTGATTTAGGCATCAAATGTCTGCTTGTGGAAATTGGTTGGATTGGATGAAATTGGATGAAATTAGAACATAGCAAAAATGGGGGAGTACCCTCTTCATTATCAGGTTGTGCAATGCGAGAGGTGGGGGGGTTCATTAATGTCCTCTAGAATTACCACTGGGGATACAGTTAATAACACAAATCCATCTGGATTAATGGATGAGTCACCAGAACAAATCACATCCTGCTGTTTAATGATACAAATATAGTTCATGCAAGCAGAGCATGTTCCTTTGTCATTAAACGGGATATGTTTAAGCTTGCATTAGGCAGGCAACATTGCCACGTATGCGTTTTGGGGAATGTTTGCAAATTCAAAAGGTTTGTGATTTCTCCCTCCCTCCCTCCCTCCCTCCCTCCCTCCCTCCCTCCCTCCCTCCCTCCCTCCCTCCCTCCCTCCCTCCCTCCCTCCCTCCCTCCCTCCCTCCCTCCCTCCCTCCCTCCCTCCCTCCCTCCCTCCCTCCCTCCCTCCCTCCCTCCCTCCCTCCCTCCCTCCCTCCCTCCCTCCCTCCCTCCCTCCCTCCCTCCCTCCCTCCCTCCCTCCCTCCCTCCCTCCCTCCCTCCCTCCCTCCCTCCCTCCCTCCCTCCCTCCCTCCCTCCCTCCCTCCCTCCCTCCCTCCCTCCCTCCCTCCCTCCCTCCCTCCCTCCCTCCCTCCCTCCCTCCCTCCCTCCCTCCCTCCCTCCCTCCCTCCCTCCCTCCCTCCCTCCCTCCCTCCCTCCCTCCCTCCCTCCCTCCCTCCCTCCCTCCCTCCCTCCCTCCCTCCCTCCCTCCCTCCCTCCCTCCCTCCCTCCCTCCCTCCCTCCCTCCCTCCCTCCCTCCCTCCCTCCCTCCCTCCCTCCCTCCCTCCCTCCCTCCCTCCCCGCTGTCATTACTTTGCATAATGAATATGTGGATAAAGCTGGCCATTTGATTTGTAACAACAAGTATATAAGCCATATAAATTGTTATTTATTTTATTGTAGGGTATTATTGTGACAATAGCATTGGATCAGTTATTGAGTTGAAGTTTAACTCCTGCCCACAAGGATACTATTGCCCTGTGGGCACTAAGACTGCCACTCAGCATGGATGTCCTCCTGGTACATTTGGCCAGGGTGCAAGTCTGTGGAGTGTTGACGATTGTCAACCTTGCTCTCCTGGGAAATATTGTGCATCATCTGCATTGACGGTACCTTCAGGTGAGTTGCATTTCAATGCCTGCGTGAGAGATTGAGAGAGATTTTTTTTAAATTGTGATATAAAATCTGAGATGCCACATGATAAAAAAAAAACATTTATTTGCCTTTGTTCTTATCACCAAAATTAGATCTACCTCCCAAGAAAACCCAATCACTAACCTCCCCCAACTCTACAAACTATGAGCCTAATCTCCCCATGAATCTCTTGCCAATATTAACACCATCCCCATTCCTTTGCCACACCTTTATGTTGGTCTCCACACCCAACGCCCTCACATCCCCAATTGTTAATGGTACTGTAATATCTGCTTTGACAAAGTCTTCATGTTGGCCTGATCTCCTGCCCCAGTCCCAAGAAACTCCTCACAATGCTGAGTTTCAATGTGGTTCCCTGTCACTATGATCTCTGGACCCAGACCTCCTCCAGAACAGAGGCCTGGGAGCAGGTTCCATCTTAGTCCTTGATCGTGAAAAGAACTTTGACCTATTGCATCCACACCATTCTAGCATAGTCCTTAGGCTGCACAGAATTTCCGGGCTAGAGACTTGGTAGCAGCTAACTTAAATGCCTATTGTGCTTGAGTTATCAAATATCAGCTGTGAAGTGCATATCAGTAAATTGTAAGTAACTTATGAACTGATGAAGCATGGCTTATATATATATATCTTCCATGTGGGCCAGAGCATCTTGCAATTGTCCCAGTGCTAGCCTTGAGTTCATATTTACGTTCTACTAGACCAAGTGGGCTGTTGGGCCCAAACCTCTCCTACATTGGTGTAGCACCCTCTCCTTCCCCCTCCCCCCTCCCCCACCCCTCCCCACCCCCCTCCCTCTCCCCCTCCCTCTCCCCCTCCCTCCCACACTCCCCTCCCCTCCCACTCCACCCCCCTCAACCCTCCCTTATCCTCCCCCTCCCTCCCTCCACCCCCTACCTCCCTCCCCCCCCCTCCCTCCCTAAGAGATAGATTTAAACTTTAAAATGTCAATAACTTCAAAAATATAACACCGATTTCAATTAAACTTCTTCCATTAGCACCAAAGGGACGACGGTGAGTAAGGTGGGCCTAAAATTGTCACGCTATCGTGTACCGTTTTGGCTGTAGTTCAGGAACAAACAAACAAACAAACGAGAGTCTTAGTATATAGATGGTCACACAAGCCCTCTGTCTCCTGCCATCTCCTGGTGTCAGCCCACTCTCTCCGAATGTCTGTGATCATCAGTGAAATTCAGAAAAACCTTTAAATATTTTTAATATTTTTTAAAAAATTAAATGGTCACAATTTATTTTTTTCCCCCTCATGCATCTCAAAACAAGGAAATTGTTTGAGTGGATTTTGGTGTAAAAATGCATCTTCTACTGAAAGTCCTACGGATGGAAA
Source organism: Rhinoraja longicauda (assembly GCF_053455715.1). Taxonomy (NCBI): domain Eukaryota; kingdom Metazoa; phylum Chordata; class Chondrichthyes; order Rajiformes; family Arhynchobatidae; genus Rhinoraja; species Rhinoraja longicauda. The sequence continues at coordinate 15,768,367 of NC_135984.1, read as the reverse complement.
GATGGGCGAACCTTGTCCCACTGGAAACTACTGTCCATCAGGTATTAACACAAAAAATACGCACTGTTCCCAGGCACCATGTTTAAAGGTGTTAACAGATGGAGAAAGGCCCTCAACTGGGTCCCAACACAACACTAAAATAAAGCTGTAACCTTTACCATTTCAAGTGATAATCCACAACTAATTGGCATGTGCGCACGCTAAAAATAGGACACCTTTTGGAAGAAATAGGCTCTTGTACACATTTTTAAACTTTGTCTCTCTTTTGAGGTTTTTCCTTTCAGCATCTTTATCTGTGTTCCTTCCTTTCAGTGAGGGTCTGTCCTCAACGCACCAGCTTCGCGTTCTGCCATTGTGATAGTCTCTCTCTCTCTCTGCTGCTCTACCCCCTGATATCTTGAGCTTTTACTCCATTTCCTGACTTTCTGTCATGTTTCAAGCTCCAGACAAACAAATATTGCAGACTTTGTCACTGCTTCACCTTGCCTTTTTCCCAGTTGCTCAAACAGTCCCTTATCTCACAGACACAGCTCATCCCTTTAGCCTCTGCCTTGCCAGGATCACAATCTCCTGGCTTCTTCCCATCTCACACTCTCGTCCCCCCCCCTCCTGCTCTTTATTGATTTTAGGTATCCCACTTCATCACAACATAAACCCTCCTGCTGGAATCACTGCTCTGATCTCTCTCATTTCACCCTCGTACTGAGAATGTAACAATACTGCCCTGGAGTTCAATGGAGAAAGTGACCACAGAGATGACAATAGTGGCTGATAATTAGTGAAACAAATGTGAAAAATTATTAATATATGGAAGGCAATAAAAGCACTATTTAACAAATGGGTTTATTTATTTTTAGTTATAAACAATATACTTAAAGCTTTTTTGGACATTTATGTGACTTAGTATTTTTCCATTTCTATAAAATACTCATAGATGTCCATTTAAATTATCAATTGATTTTAAAAGAAATGTAATAAATATATCATGTTGTAACTTGTGTAAAGTGGGGAGAGCCTTGTGCTTTATCATTAGTCAGCAACTGACACGATATTCCATTTGAAGTAAATGAAAGTAAAGACGGAGCCAGGTACATGGAGGTTGAGACCTTTGCACCCATTTAATACTTGTGATGAAAGATGAATTTTCATTCAAGACCTCTAATTTGTGTGACCTTTTATTTCTGACAGGGACCCTTATTCCAATTCCCTGCCCTGCCAGTACCTGGTCAAACGTCACGGGCAGTAAAACCCAAGAGGAATGCCAGCCATGTCCTGGCGGATGGTACTGCAACAACACTGGACTACAGTCACCATCGGGACCATGTGCCCCTGGGTACGTCACTTTGTAGCTTGCAATGCACCAAGGTGATCTCTAACATTGTACCTCACCTTTAATCAAACCTCTGCCATAAATTTCTGCAGATTGCCAATTATTTGCAATGGTTGCCTAGATTCATTTTATGTGAGGCAGAGATATAAACCGATATTTGAATTGCAATTGAACCAAGTGATAGAAACGTTTTGATAGACTAAGCCTAAGAAAAAGTATAGAAGTCTCAGATCCTGTACATGGACATTATCGGTTCTGTATAATAGTGGGTTGGTGGATACAGTAACGTAACTTATACCTGGTACATGTTACACCTAACCAGTGAGAGCTTCATTCCAATTTGGGTTTAAATAAGAGAAATATGTTGAACAACAATCAATGTAATTATACAACATTTTTCTTTTCTGTATTGTTAACCATTGGAATGTTGTTAACGCAATAAATGCTGTATAAAGTGTCCAGATAAGGATTGTCAATGCACATTGCTTTGAAATAAGCATTGCTTAGTAGGACAGATAAAATGGTTCCTCTTGTGAGAGAACCAGTTTATATAAATGTTGTGCAGAGTTTTTACCTAATGTTGGGGAATAAAGAACCAGAAAACATAGGTTGAAGGTGAGAGAGGAAAGATTTAATAGGAACCCTAGGGGCAACCTTTTCCACACAAAGATTAATCTGCTAGTTGAGGCTTTTTAGGCGTCAAAGTATAAATTCAATAATTGTCAGTACGATCTCTACAATAAGCTCAGTCATACAGCAAGGAGACAGACCCTTAAGCCCAACTCGTCCATGCCGACCAAAATGCTCCATCTAAGCTAGACCCATTTTCCTGCATTTGGCCCATATCTCTCTGAACCTTTCCTATTTATATACCAGCCCGTGTCTTTTAAATGTTTTTATTGTACCTGCCTCAACTAGCAGATTAATCTTTGTGTGGAAAAGGTTGCCCCTAAGGTTCCTATTAAATCTTTCCTCTCTCACCTTCAACCTATGTCCTCTGGTTCTTTATTCCCCAACATTAGGTAAAAACTCTGCATTCACGGTATCACTTCCCCTATAGACCATTACAGGAATTCAATTGAACTACTTGTTCAGGAAACGAGGGCAACAACATTCCTAGGCAATGCTTTCTATTATTTACCAATGAGCCAGGGATTGTCAATGGTTGATTCTTAAGTTTGAAAAATGGCAATTGGTGTCAGTTATCTCCTTGCTCAGTTCTTGAAGTTAAACATGAATTTAATGATGTGAGCTATTCTTCTTTATTGTTCACAGGTATTACTGCACCAGAGGAGCTACCTCCCCCAAGCCCACTGATGGCATTACTGGTAACCCGTGTAAGGTTGGCCATTTTTGTCCAGAAGGGAGTATTGACTCCACTCCTTGCAAATCTGGAACCTTCATGATGACAACACATGCAAGTGAGTGTCTGGTCTGTCCAGCTGGCCGATACTGCTATGCTGGGTTGGAACCATTGCCATGTCCTTCAGGTACGTTCATAAGTTCACTTGTTAAAGGAACAGAATTAGGCCATTCAGCCCATCAAGTCTACACTGTCATTCAATTATGACTGATCTGGGAGTGTGGGAGATTTCACACTCATCACAGCCTTACGAGGAAAACCTCACCATATAACTTTGTGCACGTTACATTTAAAATCTGGGTCTCAGTACAGTGGTGGCTATTTGATGCATTGAAATTTGCAAAATACTTTTACTTTGGCCAACAGGTTTCTACTGTCCAAAGGGAACAAGTTACGCCTGGCAACCCTGTCCACCTGGCACCTACAGTCCCGTGGAAGGTTTAGCACATTTCTCCGAATGCAAAGCCTGCGATGCAGGAAAATATTGTGCATTTCAGAATTCTGTGGAAGTCACGGGGGAATGTTGGGAGGGATACTACTGCACGGAGGGATCCCACTCACCGGCACCAGAGTTCAGTCTTAAAGGTGAGCTGAAGGCCAGACAATTGTCGCTGTGTCATTGCTCAGTGAGAGGGTCCATTCCATCTGTCAGCTACCTCATCAATGAAAGCAAGTATGTGGCAAAGGAAAACACAAAGTGCTGGAGGAACTCAGTGGGTCAGACAGCATCTGTGGAAGCGATGGACAGACAATGTTTTCGATCAGACACTTCATGCTCAAGATTCCAATAGATTCTTGTGTCTGCATAGAGCATAGGATAAAGCTTTCCAAGCTCTTTACATGGGCATTCTAAGACAAGATTTGTGCCAAACACTTAAGCAGATAAACATATGACCAAAAGTTTGGGCAAAAAGTTGTGTTTTAAGGTGCTTTCCTAAAGATAAGTGGCGTATCAGAGGTTTCGGGAGGACATCTATGAATTAGTACTTTGCTTAATGGAGACATGGTGCCAGCCTTGGGTTAATTACCTTAAGGGTTGTTCAAGAGGTCATAAATAAAAGAACAAAGATACCCGGGAAAGTTTTTGGGGAGGAAATAATAATCACCGTTGTCATAGTTACAGTACTATCATGAATGGCTTCGATCAGATGGGCTTGGTCCAGTGCCAGGGCAGAAACACAACTCGAGAGATTCAGAAATGTTCCAGGTAATATTGGCACAGATTTAGGAGGATACAACAGGGATACTGTTATGTTTTGAGTCTGCAGAGCAGGGAACCTCTATGCATGGAGATTTTCCTTTCTATCTCCATTCCTTTAGTTTTCTGTCTAATTAATTTTGTTTAATTTTCCTTAAATACATTCATGATTTGGTTTCTCTTCCTCCACTCTGTCTCACTGTCTTTGCCCTTTGATACCTCGTTTCTGTTTGTCATGGGTTTGTTTTTTTTTCCTTTGGTGGAAGTTTTGGGATTGAGGTCCATAAAAGCACATTCTCAGCTGTGCCAAGAACGAAGAAGCCAAAGACATTTTGAGGCCTGCATCTCGATTATATGAAAATATTCAGTGATGAGTGCTCGGCAAGCATCCTGAAGCAGCTCACCCTCAAAGTACCTGACTTGCGGAAAAAATTAGCCTGTGTTCAGTTTAGTTTAGTTTAGAGATACAGCGTGGAAACAGGCCCTTCGGCCCACTGAGTCTGCACCGACCAGTGATCCCCGCACATTAACACTATCCTGCACACACTTGGGACAATTTGCACATACACCAAGCCAATGAACCTACATACCTGTAGGTCTTTGGAGTGTGGGGGGAAACCAAAGATCTCGAAGAAAACCCACGCGGTCATTGGGAGAACGTACAAATTCTGTACAGACAGCACCCGTACTCGGGATCGAACCCGGGACTCCGGCGGTGGAAGTGCTGTAAGGCAGCATATCTTCTACTGTGCCACCGTGGCTGCCCAGTCTTCTCATGTACAGATACCCAATAGTTGTTGCTAGTTATGATTTGAAGTAGAATCCTATCTGATTATAATCTTTTCCGCCAGTTTGGAAACACTGAGTCTAATTGTAGTGCCCAAACTGCCTCTGGCACAGACTAAGTTTCATATGAAGGACCAATGGGTAACATACTGTAGGGCCCCATTTGTTCAGTAGGCAATCAGAACAGGGTACAGGTTAACACCCTGAAACAATTTTTTTTGTGTTATATTGTTTTTAATAGCGTAGAGCAAGCTGTAAGAGATTATCTAAAGGAAACTAACCCTATTGTCAGAGAGAGATTATTTTCCTCCCTCTTTAACTTCTTATTAACTCATTCTCGCACATCAAGATAAGATAAGTGTATATTTTTGCATTAATGATTTTGATCTTACAGAGCATATTTTGTAACGATTGTTCAGCATTGAATATATTCTATTCTATTCACCATTCTATTTATTACCTCAGGGAAGTCCGGTCCTTGTCCAGTGGGACATTATTGCCCCTTGGGAACATCCAGACCCAGGCCATGTCCACTAGGAACTTTTAGTAACAAATCCAAGTTAGTTTCACAGGTACTGTATCAGAAATTTTTGATTTGTACCATTAGTATTGATAGAATTTACAGCAAAGAAATTTGCCATTCATTCCAACAAGACGATTTTGATGATTATACCCCACTCAAACCTCCCCTGACCTTGTTTAATTTAATCTAATCAACCCTCCCTTTCATTTGTTTCATATCATGCTAAATCCATACTGTTTACTTCAATCTGATAGCAAATTTAGATTTTTTTTTTTAGATTTAGAGATGCAGCGCAGAAACAGGCCCTTCGGCCCACCGGGTCCACGCCGCCCAGCGATCCCCGCACACTAACACTATCCTACACCCACTAGGGACAATTTTTACATTTGCCCAGCCAATTAACCGACATATCTGTACGTCTTTGGAGTGTGGGAGGAAACCGAAGATCTCGGAGAAAACCCGCGCAGGTCACGGGGAGAACGTACAAACTCCGTACAGACGGCGCCCGTAGTCAGGATCGAATCTGAGTCTCCGGCGCTGCATTCGCTGTAAGGCAGCAACTCTACCGCTGCGCCACCGTGCCGCCCAAATTCTAACCATGCTGAATAGAAACATTTTTTTCTTTGTTCCTGATACAATTAAGTGGTGACCATTTATTGAAGCCCCACAATATTGGAAGTTCCCAAAATTGGAAGCATCTCTATATCTACCTGGTGGAACTCCTTCAAAATTTTAAGGGCCATTTATTTCCCATTCTTACAAAACCAATTTGTAAGAAGAAATGGAAGATAAAGCTTATACACGGATACATTTTTGGATGTATTCATATGACTGTCTGAAATTGAGATGAGTTGGATCTGAAAATATTGGATAAATGCTAGAATTTATGTGCGTCAATATTCTGGAGGAAGAGAATGCCAGGATACTGAGATGGAAGGTGGATATAGCTGGAGCCTTGACAGAGATCTTTATATCCCCTTTAGCCAAGGTTCCACAAGACTGGAGAATAGTTAATGTTCCTTTGTTTAAGAAGGGCAACAGAGACAAGCCAAGAAATTTAAAGCCAATGAACCCACCTACCTCTGGCAAGTGATCAGTGGGAGGAAAATTACTGGAGAAGATTGTCAGGGACAGGAATTACTCATATTTGTAAAAGCATGGACTTATTAGGGATCGTCAGCATGGCTCGGGTTTCTTTTTGTAAAGGAAGTGATGAAGATGTTTAAGGGCAGGACAATGAATGGTGTCTACATGTACTTCAGTAAAGCATATGACAAGATGCTTCACGGCTGGCTGGTCCAGAAGATTTAGTCGCGGGATTTATGGTGAGTTGATGAATTGGATACACAATTAGCTTAGTTATTAAAGACAGAAAGTATTGGAAGAGGGGTGTTTTTTCACCAAGTTCTGTAAGAAATAGATCAGTTGGAAATTTGGGCTGAGAAATGGCAGATGAGGTATACCTCAGGCAGGTATGAAATTGGGAGATCAAATGCAAGATGAAAGTATGCAGTAAATGGCAGGACCCTCAAGAGTATTGATGCACAGAATGGTCTTAGGCAACACCTTTAACTCATTGAAAATGGCAAGTAGAATGGGTGGGTGGGGCGGGGGGGGGGGGGATAAAGAAGGTGTGCAGCGTGCTTGCATTCATCATTCTGACCATTAAATGTGAAAGGTGGGAAGTTGCATTGCATCTGTATAGGACTTTGATTAGATCACATTTGGAATATTGTGCACATTTCTGGTTGTCACACTAAGAAGGATGTGGATGCTTTGGGAGAGGGTACTAGGTGGCCTAGTATAACTTCCAATTTAGCAGTACCTCACATGTTGCACTTCAACCTCTCTCCCTTGGACAACCTAATGTCTATTGGAGAGTCATCAGTGGAAATGATTGGCATTCTGCTGATGTGACTATTCTAGGGTTACCTGATGGTTTTGTAAGATGTTTTGGAAAAAATATCTTTTGAGTAACCTGAATTTAACAAATGTTACCAGAATTTTGCAAAGTAAGATAAATAGATTGCATTAAACATACTGTTGGAATATTCTTCCATTTATCACAGGTTTTACATTCCTAGATATGAAATCCAAGTCAAGCTTATTATCAGTTATCTTTTTCAGAGTGATTGCTCTCCTTGTACCTATGGTCATTATTGTGGCTCAGACGGTCTTGTGACACCTTCAGGTACATGCTGGGAAGGTTCCTACTGCTTAGAAGGAGCAAAAATGCCAAGGAACCCAGTCACAGATGGAACTGGAGGATCCTGCCCCCCAGGTAAGGTACATTTTGAAATGTCCATTAGTGGCTCACCTGGAATACCTGGGGCAAGTTATTCAAGCTCATTGGCACCACTTCATGTGGTTTTTATTTGATTGTGATAACTTTGGAGTTACTATCATTTCAACCATTCGTGAATTTATGAAAGTTTACTACTAAAAAGATTAATACACCTTTTTAAAAAAATGCCTATTCTATCAGTCATTTGTTAAAATCAAATTTGCAACTGACTACTGTTAGATTTTATCCTCTCTGATATATTTATTATTATGATTTTTTTGCTGCTAAAATGTTTATTTAAATTGTCACCAAAACGGATGATGCTGGGAAATTGGGTTTACTGAGTTAAATAATTTCTGAGTTTTTCTCCCCAGTACTGTTAATTTTTGCCTCCTCTCTTCAAGAGAATATTTTTTAACGATACATACACGTCAAACCAGTTACTTGCTGTACTTTACTGAAGTAAAGACTCGTCAGTAGTGAACCGCAGTCAAAGGAGCTATTGCAACCAAATACCCCAATGTGTGTTTTTACCCAAAGTCAAAATTGGTCAATTTTATCCTCTCTTTTAGGGACTGAAGGGCTCTCACCTTGGTTGGGATTAATTAACTTAAGTGTAAAGCTGAGCATTCCTTAACTGCTTGCCTTTGGCCAAATCTTGCCAGTAAATATGCATAATGGTAAGTTGGGCTACATAGCGTGGGGATGTGAGTACAGGAGGAAAAATGTCTTCCTACAATAGACAATAGACAACTGGTACAGGAGTAGGCCATTTGGCCCTTCGATCCAGCACCGCCATTCAATGTGATCATGGCTGATCATTCACAATTAGTACCCCGTTCCTGCCTTCTCCCCATACCCCTGACTCCGCTATCATTGAGCTCTATCTGGCTCTCTCTTGAAAGCATCCAGAGAATTGGCCTCCACTGCCTTCTGAGGCAGAGAATTCCACAGATTTACAACTCTTTGAGTGAATTTTTTTTTCCTCATCTCCGTTCTAAATGGCCTACCCCTTATTCTTAAACTGTGGCCCCTGGTTCTGGAATTAGACAGGCCTTGGCCAGAACATGCTTGGAATATGATGTGCAGTTTTGGTGTCCTTGTCTAAGAAAGGAAGCAATTACCATAGAGGGAGTGTAGTGGAGAGAGCTTCGAAAAAATGAAAGGAAGTCTAAATGAAACTAAGAAAATTCTGATAGGGCAGGACTAACTTGATATGATAAGGACATCTTCCCTAACTGAGCTGTCTAGAAAGAGGAACCATAGTCTCAGGCTACAGGGCAAGAATTGTAGGACTGAGATGATGGATAGGTTCTGCACTCGAGGCTGAAGTATCATAGAGGACTGTTGGGGCAGAGTTGCTAAGTATTTTTAAGAAGAAAATAGATACATTTTAGATGCAAAAGGTTTCAAGTGATACAAGAGATAGTGGGAATGTGATGAAGATGAAGGGGTGAGAACGTAGACAATAGAATGTGGGTGTTGTGAAATGCAGAGCAAAAGGATCTGCTGCAAGAAAGAGAAAATGAAGGAAGCGATAAAACTGAGCTAACACAGTGGAAGACTGATATAGAGTGAGAAATTAGGTTTCCCCAAAATGGCAAAATTCCACACTGAGTCCAAATGCTGTGCATTTTGCAACTGCTGAGTAACTGTTTTACTAGATTTCCAGCACCTGCAGTTTTTATTTTCACTTACAAAAATGTTTCTTTGTTTGTAAATCAATATGGGGCATCCAAAGGCCACGAAAGACTCTGAAAGAACATACTGCACATACACGCGCAAAAACATCTGACATTTTTGACATTTTTCTTCTTTATTTTATATGTCCTAAGACAGCTTGCACTGTGCGCTGAATTAAGATGACTGGGCCGAATGTGATTTTATTTTATCAATTGTTGCCATTTCTACTTATTGCTTCTGACTCAAAGTGTTTCAGCTTCTGTTGGAATTGTATTTTGTAAGCTCAATTCTTTAAACATTTGAAGTATGCCACGTTGATCTATGTGTTTCATTTATACGATCACTAATTTTACATCGTGGCACATTGCAGGGCATTTCTGTCCAAATGGCACAGCTTTTCCCATGGGATGTCCTGCAGGAACTTATGCTCTCGAAGGTCAGGCTACTTGCAATCCGTGTGTTGAAGGGTAACTCCCATTTGATTTACTCATTTACGTTTACAAACTTGTGCAAAAACGCAACTGATGAATAATATTGGAACACATTATGAGACTCTGCTTTGGAAATCAGTATTATTTTGGTATAATTATTAGAAGTGTTAAAACATCAGGAAATGGATATATGTCTAATCTGTTTATGTTGTGACGGTGTCTTCTCCCTTGTGTGCCATGCTGATCCCTGTTTATGGCAGACAGGCCATGAGGAGCAGGAGATCAGCACCACGGACAGCACCTGCCTGCCGGAAAACACCCGGCTTCACAGACTGAGCTGTAGCCATCCACAGGGGACTAACAGTTGTGTCCAATTAGCTGGTATTGGATTGTCCCACCTGCACCTAATCAGCCTCCTCAAAAACCAAGGCAGTTTCAACCAGGAGAGTGGAGAGAAAGAGGAAGTAGGAGAGAAAGGAAGGGAAAGAGGGAAAGCAGAGAGAAAGAGGAGGCAGGAGAGAAAGAGGCAGGGCAGAAAGAGAAAGGAGAAATGAAAGAAAAGAGAGAAGGAATAAGCAGAAAGAGAAAGCAGAAAATATATGAAGGAAGAAAGAGAGAGAGGAAGCAGGAGAGAAAGAGGAAGGAGAGAAAGAGGAAGGAGAGAAAGGAAGAGGTGCGAGAGAAAGTGGGGTTCCTCTCCGCTCGATGTGTTTGCAGCCATAGAGGAAGAATGAGCGACAGGGGACACGCCTGGCACCGCCAGTGCCTCATCACCTGTCCACAGACAGTTGGAAAAGGCCATTCCCTCCAACCCCCCCCCCCCTCCCAGCCAAGTCCTAGACAGCAAGTTCCACCTTTGATGCCACCACTCGCTGTCGGGACAAGCTTGGGTCTGTCAGACCTCCCTTCTGAGGCCAAGACTGTGCCACCAAGGATCCAGACCCAAAACGTCACCTATTCATGTTCTCTAGATATGCTGCCTGACCCACTGATTTACTCCAGCACTTTGTGTTCACCTCCATCCAAGCCATACACACAGTGTTACACTACTCCTGCCAGTTTATTTCAACTAGATATCATCAGCTTGTAGCTTTCCTGGGTTGAGGAGTCTGAGAATCTCGGTCTCAGCAGGAAAGATGAAAATTGGAGCAGGAGGTGAGAAAACATGGGGACAGGAGTTCAGGAACAGGCAGACAGCACGGGAGTGGCAGAAACAACATAGAATCAGCAGGATAGCAGAGGGATGGGGGGGATAAGGGATGAAAGGCACAGAGAACAGATGATCAGTGGAGGAAAGGATCTCTCAGGTGGGGAGAGAGGATAGAAGAACAGGCAGTCGACTTAACAGAGACAGCTCCTAAATCCACACATTAGACTTCACCACATGTACACAGCCTGCCCCACTCGTGATGCTGGAGAGTGACCAGTGATATATTATTTATAAGCTGTTCTGAATGTGGTTGAATAATTTCACAACACCTCACTCACAACAAAAAGTGCATTTATTTTCAAATTGCAGCATATAAGGGAAACTGTTGAAATAAAAATAACTAAAAGTGTTGGGTTTTACATCGAGCAACCTACAGTTTCCTTTCTAGCTATTTTATTTGTTTCAAGCCTGTATCTATCCAGATGCTGTGAATACCTTTGCATAAAAGTGTCTTTAATCATGGGCAGGTAATGCTAGAAATAACAAGTCAAGCAGCATTGTTGGAAACATTGTTGCTTATACTACAAATAAGGTGCTACGAATACAGATATGTGGTCATTCCTTAGCTTAGTCTAAATAATATTTATTTCTGTCATTTGGAACACTTGATACATCATAAATGTGCATCTCTCTCTCTCGCTCTCTCTCTCTCTCTCTCTCTCTCTCTCTCTCTCTCTCTCTCTCTCTCTCTCTCTCTCTCTCTCTCTCTCTCTCTCTCTCTCTCTCTCTCTCTCTCTCTCTCTCTCTCTCTCTCTCTCTCTCTCTCTCTCTCTCTCTCTCTCTCTCTCTCTCTCTCTCTCTCTCTCTCTCTCTCTCTCCCTCCCTCCCTCCCTCTATCCCTCCCTCCCTCTATCCCTCCCTCTATCCCTCCCTCCCTCTATCCCTCCCTCCCTCCCTCCCTCCCTCCCTCCCTCCCTCCCTCTCCCTCTCCCTCTCCCTCTCCCTCTCCCTCTCCCTCTCCCTCTCCCTCTCCCTCTCCCTCTCCCTCTCCCTCTCCGTCTCCGTCTCCGTCTCCGTCTCCGTCTCCGTCTCTCTCTCTCTGGATATTGCACAGTCCACATGAAGTCCAACATTTATTTTTTTGGTTCCAGCAGGAATTCTCCATAACTCTTCCTAATTCTGTCTAACTGTTGCTTCCCCACAGGTTCTTCTGTCCTTCAAATACTTCATCCTATGAAAATAATACCTGCTTGCCTGGCCATTACTGCCCTGCAGGAACAGGCTCTAAAGATAAGTTTCCCTGTCCCAGAGGGACTTACAACAGACTGTCAGGAAGGATCAGTATCTTGGACTGTGTGCCATGTGACGCAGGTAGAAAATTACAATTTTATTTCATTCCTAGAACATCATAATCATGGTAAATGTATGTATGTCAGTGGCGAGCATAAATTATTGTAAATGCTAGCAGATCGTAAATTTTTCAATTAACAAACTGAAATGGGGAATTTTTAATTACGTTTGCCAATTAAAGATTGGTTGTTGTTATCTTGGAAGATGTGATGACATGCATTTGAACCAAATAAATAATAAAATAAGAATTGCATAATGTTCAATGAAAAAGAAATGACAGCAGCCAAAGTTGTAAAGTCAAATGAAGCCATGCACTACGTATGTAATCTGCCAGCTACTGACATCTTGGGCATTGTCCCAAATTGTGGTCAGTGGCAACAAGTATAGGGTCAGCACAGGAATATGAATAATAATGCTGAATGTAACAGAACAACAAAGAAATCATGAGAAATCTTGTTTATCCTTGAAAGAAAGATACATAAAAGATAATGATTTACTCAGAAATTTGCACTTTTACTTTCAGATCTGTGTCAGGGTGTCATGGGTTATGGGGAGAAGGCAGGAGAGTGGGGTTGAGAGGGAAAGAAAGATCAGCCGTATTTGAATGGTGAAGTAGACTTGATGGGCCGAATGGCCTAATTCTGCTACAACTTATGAAGCTATGACCTATCCTGTTACCCTCACTCCTGCTGTTTGAAACGTGCATGCTCTCCAGATATCAAAGCTGGGATCCCCTCCGAGGCATTCTGGTTGCTACTGTCTCCTTAAGGCTCCCAAATATCATGGCACACCAGGTGTCAAAGGCACTCTTCATGTTTGATAGAGCTGCAAATCTAACCATAGATGATGAATATTAACAATAATATTTACAGCTGAAAACATTTCTAAGCTAAAAAATACCCAAAATGCTATTGATCTGGTGTTTAAAATGGAACGAGGTGTTTAGGGCTAGTGGAATCAAGGGGTAGGGGAGAAGGGAGGAACGGGGTACTGATTGAGGATGATCAGCCATGATCACATTGAATGGCGGTGCTGGCTCGGAAGGCCGAATGGCCTACTCCTACACCTATGGTCTATGTATCTATGTATCTAACAGACTCGTGTAGATTCCTATGGATCCACAGAAACAGAAACATTTAGGGGGGCATCTTTGTTGGCAATGGGGAATCTTGGTTGGCGAATTAGGTTGAAGGACCTGTTTCCATTTTACATGACTCTAACCCTATCTGGAGTTTGGAATTGACAATTGCCTCATTAATCTTGTCAGCGTGGCACTCTACAAAGAAACGGTCATATTTCTCTGAAGTTAACTTTTTTCTTGCCCCTGGGACATTACTGTGAACAAGCTGGTCAAGAAGATGTCACAGGACTGTGTGCCTCTGGTTATTACTGCATTAGAATGGCCACAAGTCCAACTCCAAATGATGGTATCTCTGGTGACATCTGCCCTCCAGGACATTTCTGTGTCAGTGGAGCTGCTACTCCTCAGCCTTGTTCAGTTGGTTATTACAGCAACAGTTCACAGAACATACGGGTGGAAGATTGCCTCCCATGCCCACCAGGTCATCTTCTCAACACCGTCTTATTTTTTTGCTTCAAGTTTGGGATGGCACAGTGGTAGAGTTGCTGCCTTACAGCGCTAACCAGGGTTTGATCCTGACTATGGGTACTCTCTGTAAGGAACTGCACTTTCCAGTCTGTCTTTTCCCCTTTTTTATAATTTTTAGTGTGTTTTAAAAAGTATGTGTTAATGTTCTCTGGTTTGTTTTATGGGTGGGGGGGAAGGGGGTCGGGGAAACTTTTTTTCAATCTCTTACCTTGCCGGAGATGCGATTGTTTTCCGGATCATATCTCTGGTCGCTCTGTGGCCTAACATCATGGAGCTGGCAGCCTTGCTCGAGAGTGACTTTGAGCCCTACCGTGGGGCCATGGACTTGCCATCAGAGTCTGCGATCCCTTGCCTGGGATCAAGGACATTTCAACATCGAGGAGCTCGCAGTCTCCGGTAGAGACTGATGTCGGGAAGCTCCAAGCCACAGGAGGTTCGACCAGCCCCGACCCAGGGCCGATCGCCCAGCGCGGGGAGCTGAGATCCCCCTGATGCGAGAGTTTGATCGCACCGATGCCGACGCCTCGACCACCAGCTGCGGGAGCCAAGATCTCCCAGACAACCCGAAGTTTCAATTGCCCCGACCACGGGAGAACAAAGAAGGGAAGAAGTTTGAACTTTTTTTACCTTCCATCACAGTGAGGAATGTGGGGGAGTTGCTGTGGTGGATGTTCATGTTAAAAATTTATTTGTGTGCCTTGTTGCTCTTTATTGGTATAACTGTACGGCAAATCAAATTCCTCGTATGTTGCAAAGCATACTTGGCTAATAAATTACTATTATGATTAATATGATTATGATCAATGAACAAAAGAATATTTTGCCTGGCTTCTTCTATCATAATTTTCCTAAAACAAACCTGGCATTTTACAGGTTTTACATTTTCTAAGTAATTCTGTAATGAGGTGTTTGTTTAAAAACTAGTAAAATCACAATGTTGGGGGATCTCTATAGCAGAAATATGGCCAACCATAACCATAAGAATATCTGAAAAGATTTAGTATGTATACGCAATAATTCAACAGTATAAAGAATATATTTTTAGATATTTTTAAGGTGGCGATCGATAGATTCTTGATTAATGTAGGTGTCGGAGTTAATTGGGGGAAGGCAGGAGAAAGGGGTTGAGAGGGAAAGATGGATCAAGCACAATTCATTGGCAGAAGAGACTTGATGGGCTGAACGCCCTAATTCTGCTCCTACAACTTATGAACATGATATGGCTTTAACTTCAATACCAGGGGTTTAAGCAAGTAAATGGGACTGGTACGCTAGTGCAATGCTATACCAGCAATAGTACCAGCAATTGCCAGAACGTGGATTAGAGAATAAACCAAGACAGTCTGCCCTCCAAGTCAGTTGTGGAAGACCCCAGATATCTGCATGAAGGAGGGTAGATCAGTCACCTTGTATTATTGGTCATTTTTTCCTCCTAAAACACTACAATCAATATCTTGGGGTTTACCATTGCCCAGCTGCTAAACAGGACCATCCCTTAAACACAATGGCAACAAGAGACTGGGTATTTTATGGCAATTGACTTGCCTGCTGCATCCCAAACCCTTTCTGCCATCTGCAAGGCACAAGTCAGGAGTGCGATGAAATACCCTCCACTTCACTAGAAAGTGCAGTTCCAACTACTCTGAAGCTTAGCATCATCCAGGACTAAGCAACTTGTATTGACACTGTACAACACATCACCTCCCAATCAGTGGTGCTGCATTTACTTCTCCAGACCTCTCTGATAGTATCTCTCAAACCCCTGACCTGTAACCCCAAGCTGCTGGATTTCGTGCTTTACAAAAGTAGCTACAATTCAGGAGTATTTCATCACTTTTGAAGCATTTTTAGGGATCTTGATTTTTTTCAAAGATACTAAATAAATGCAAGTCAATTCTTTCATAGAACATAGAAGAGTACTGCACAGGAAAGGGCCCTTTGTCCCACAATGTTTGTGCCAAATGGGATTTCCCTTTCCCTAACCCTTTCCAATTCTAACTACAATCTGCCTCTGATCAGTATGCAACAGCAGGCTTAACGACAAATAAGATTTCTGTAAACCCTCTGGTAAATAATCCCGCTGAGCCAAAGCATAGTTGTGGCCAGAGTTTGCTTGCTATGTGTGAAAATTACACAGAGGTGAAAACCAGCCTCATCGTAGTTGTGCTAAGTTCTAACTCCATGATAGAGAAACCTGTGAGCGAATACGTCAATTTGAATTCAACCTCGAGAAATATGAGATAGTTTAGTTTATGTCATGTATTCCGAGGTACAGTGAAAAGTTGTTGCTAACCAGTCAGCAGAAAGAATATACATGTTTACAATATACATGCTTACAAGGGCGGTCACGGTGGCGCAGCGGTAGAGTTGCTGCCTTACAGCGAATGCAGCGCTGGACACCCGGTTTCGATCCCGACGGCAGGTGTTGTCTGTACGGAGTTTGTACATTCTCCCCGTGACCTGCGAGGGTTTTCTTTGAGATCTTCGGTTTCCTCCCACACTCCAAAGATGAACAGGTTTGTAGGTTAATTGGCTTGGTAAATGTAAAAATTGTCCTTAGTAGGTGTAGGATAGTGTTAGTGTGCGGGGATCGCTGGTCGGCACGGACCTGGTGGGCTGAAGGGCCTGTTTCCACGCTGTATCTCTAAACTAATCGAACTATCCACAGTGTACACATACATGTTAGTTTATGATTGTGTGTTATTTCATTTTTATTGATTATTCTTATTGGTCTTATTGTTGAACTGCGGGTAATGTTTCATTTCACTACACATTTATGTGTATGTGACAAATAAACGACTATTGATGATAAAGGGGATAGTATGTTTTTAGAAGGTTCAACAAAACATCTGACCGTATCATCTACTTGCCTGACCAATTTTCTGGTATCCCTCAAAATCACGCGGTGTCTAGAAGTGCATGTTGAGTTTTAGGTGTGTCTTCTGCTTACCAGCTTGTATTGTTGACTGGTGATATTGTGAAATGAAGAAGGATCCTTCTTAGTGGAGTCACTGATTTGCAGACCTTAATTTTGTTGTACCAATTTTTAACCAGAACATTTGGAACGGTGCATATTCTTGCACATCACTTTTAAGTTCTCAGCAGCGTGAATCATCTTGAAACATTTCTGTTTTCTTTCCGAGGATTTTCCTGTGACCAAAAGGGACTCACTTCACCCTCCCAAGCCTGTGACGCCGGGTTTTATTGTCCATCCGCCCAGAATTCCAGCAGACCAGCTTCTTTCATCTGTGCTAAAGGAAACCGGTGCCCACAGGGGAGTACAGAGCAACAACCATGCTCCTCTGGCACGTATCAGGACCAGGCTGGTCAGGTACAAAGTACAAGTGTATTCAGGTTTTACTGCAGATGTGTGCAGGACAGGCTTAATGTGAATCCTGTATTAAAATGCATCGGAAATGGGTGTAGTCCAACAGTGAGCACTTTACCCATGATATGAAAATATTTAGCAGGTGTGTGCTATATGCAGTGGTGCCACAGTAGAGTTGCTGCCTTACAGCACCAGAGACTCAGGTTCAATCCTGACTAGGGGATTGTAGTCTATATGGAGCTTGTACGTTCTCCCTGTGACAGCGTGGGTTTTCTCCAGGTGCTCTGCTTTCCTCCCACACTCCAAATATGTGCAAGTTTATGGGTTAATTGGCTTCTTTAAAATTGTAAATTGTGCATCGGGTGCAGGATAGTGTTAGTGAACGGGCTGATCGCTGGCCGGTACGGACTCGGTAGGCCGAAGGGCCTGTTTCCGTGCTGTATCTCTAATGTAAAGTAAAGGCCTGCTCAGCCTTTCAATCATCAATGCTGATTGTCAATCTTACCACTTTCATGACCCATCTGCAACAAGAATAAAAGGGCAGCTGGAGGATATCAACGGTTTGGGCAGTCTCTAAGGAGTGAATTGGACAGTCAACATTTTGGGTCGAGTATCTTCATCTAGATTGAAAGAGTAGAGGGGAAGGATATGAAGGCAGAGTGAGGGAATGAGTGTGACAAGAGCTAGCAAGCAATAGGTTCAACAGGCAAACTTTGGTGTAAACCATCATCTGCAGTCCCTTCCTACACAAGCAATAGATGGATTCAGGTGAGGAGAGGTTGATTAGCAGATTGGCGGATGGGGGGGAGAAGGAAGGAATATCTAAGGTTGGTAAGATGTGGTGTTAAGGATGTAATCAGATCAGCCATAATCTTATTCAATAGCAAAGCCAGCTTGTGGGCCCAAGTTACTAACCTGACTCCTAATTAATATCTTTGTGCACATAGACACTGTTTTAGTTCATAATAATAAAAACGTATTACATTTTATTATTTTGGATTTTCTGTTGTTTTGCATGCATTTGGATGGAAGGCTAACCATCTACTTTTTCCTTTAAGGCATCCTGTATCCCATGTCCTGCTGGCTTTTTCTGTCATTTAACAACCGACAATTTTTCTAACTCTTCACATGGAGTGCAAATACCTCATCCATGTCCTAGAGGATACTACTGCCCTCAAGGTAATGTTCATATAGCTCACATTCTCAATTGGGATGCTCAAAGAGTTAACAAAATTATAAACACACAGCACAAGTTAGTACACAATGACATTTTTGAATTAATACAAACAAACTGGAATGACAAAAATTAAAATAAACATTTAATAAGATGAATGGAATGGTGTAGTATCAGTGTGGCAATAACTGAATGATATGTTTAACAGAAATGAAGGAATTTCAGTTCAGAGGTTTGGTAGAATGTGAAGTACTTTTAGCTTCTGTTGGAGATCGAAGCATAATTAATAAATGAAAGATAGTACTTTTTTTAAATTAGTGGGCTGGGACTAATTCCATGTAGCCTCCCAGTCAATATACCTATGATGTCCAAATAGAAAAAATATGCTATGGCCAAAAATCTGAATGATTTTACAGACAACAAATAAACATCCAAAGTTTTTTTTTAAGCTGTGCATTGTGTGTCTTTTGTGGTGTCCATTCCAAAAGGGCAGTACAAGTCTTGTTTTGTAAAGTTGAATTTAGAGGTACTCTCACAAAACAAATAGCAGCATCTCAAATTATCAGTGAAAGATTATGGTCCATGCACAAAAGTGTAAAATTGAACAGCTTTGTGCTTTATGTCCTGAATTTGTGTGTAGAGACTTGGAATGCCTATTAGGCGATGGATTTCAGAGAACTTCAATTTATAATTAAATAAATGTTAAATTATTAATATATCAGGTCATTATAAAAGTCCGAAGAAGTGTCTTGACTCAAAACATCACCCATTCCTACTATCCAGAGATGCTACCTGTCCCAATGAGTTACTCCAGCTTTTTGTGTCTATTTTCATTATAAAGGTCCATTTGGTTCATCACTGTCCTTTGATGAAGGAATTCTGCCATCCCGAACTCTATGATAAGCCAAATCCACAGCAATGTCCACAACGAGCTGTCTGTCCGTGGGCGTGGGGAAGAGAGTGGAAGTTTTGTTGCCTCCATCACAGTGAGGGGGTGTTTGGAGTCACTGTGATGGACATTTGTGTTGGGGTCATGTGTCTTGTGTTCTTTTTTGTGTGTGACTGCTATGTAGTTTCGTTCGGTGCCTTGGTACCGAATGACAAATAAAGCTCTGTTGAACTGTTGTTGAACTGCTGAACTGTTGTTGACTGTTAACTATTCTCTAAAAGGCACATACCTCTGGGTCATTAGCTCATCAGGGATAAGCAATAAATCCCACCCTAGCTGTAGACAGCCGCCAATAGATTAAGTCGCTCTGACTTGTCATTGTTCATTTTGTATTTCAGGTTCAAAGATGCCGTTCCAATTTCCATGTCCAATTGGAACATTTAACAACCGAACTGGGATTGGTGAGGTCACAGCTTGTCTTCCCTGTCCAGCTGGAAAGTATTGTGATCAAGGAGGCCTGACTGAACCAACAGGAGACTGCTGGCAAGGGTATGGGATGGAATTTTTCATTTTTTCATCATTTGTGTATCAGTGGTAGTATTTATGGGCTTGGAGCGTGCCATGTTGTTTCACAGGGGTTCTCAATCAGCAAATAAAATGTTTCTGCTACTCAGAAGCATTCAAAACTTTGCTTTAGACTTTAGAAACACAGCACGGAAAGAGAACCTTTGGCCCACCAAGTCTGTGCTGACCTGCGATCACCCCATATACTAGCACTTTCCTACACACTAGGGACAACTTACAATTTTACCGAAGCCAATTAATCTACAAACCTGTACATCTCTGGAGTGTCGGAGGAAACTAGGTCAGGTGACATTTCAGGTTGGAACCCTTCTACGGACTCTGTCTCAAGTCTAAAGAAGGGTCCCAAACCAAAACATTGCCTGTCCATTCCCTCCATTGACCCACAGAATTCCTCCTTATCTGAGAAAATTTAAAATACCTTCTCAAAAAATGGGAAACATTAAAATTAATACAAATCTTAAAATGTAATGACTACCTATTCTTGCCGCCTTGCTCACTACTGTGAAGTCTCTATTAAAATAACCAGGATCAGGTTTCCTGAACTGGGCAGATCTTGATGCAGGTTGAATGAGCAGACTCTGTTGTAAGAGCTGGGAAATCTGAGCCGATTGGTGATCTTCCAATGAGTGACGGACTCACCAAAGGGAACCCGTGGACTGCTTTGGGGCATCTGCATTTGATTACCCACTGAGTTACTCCAGCATTTTGTGTCTATCCATGCACAAATTGCCTGTATCTGCTTGGGTAAATGCCAAATATTTGCAGCGGAGTTGTCTGCATTTCCCATCAAGAAGGAAACCACAATTTATTTTGCACATTGCACATATTGAATTGTGGTCGGCATGTTATGTAGCTTTAACTGTTATAATCTCACATTTCTTCGTGAGAGTGAAATTAATGAAGGGGGTGGTGAATGATGCCAATGTTGGCAGCAGCTTCAGATGTGAGCTAATTTCTTTGCTTGGGTTTCATATGTCACAGTCACTGTTTAGAATCAATTCAATCAGCTACCTGTTTTTGAAAAAAGAAGTAAATGATGCTGTAAACTTGTGGGAATTGATTTTGTTTCCGAATTCTAGATATTATTGCTTACAAAGGTCTTCATCTCCAAATCCAATTGATGGAATTACAGGTCAAAGGTGCCCCAAAGGTTCATATTGTCCTATAGGTATTAAGAATGTGCTACCCTGCCCCATTGGACACTTTGGACCAATGCAAGGTAGCTAATCCCTTACAGTATTACTATTGTTTTTTAGCTCATTGTTTGGTATTCTGGATGTAAAAATCTTTTCCCCATTTTTAGGTAGTGGGTCAGAAAGTAATTGCCTCCCTTGCCCACCGGGACTATTCTGTAACTCCACTGGACTAGAGGCTGCAATAGGAAAATGCAGTGCTGGTTACTACTGCACAGGAAAATCAAATACAGCAATGCCCATTGATCATATGACAGGTAAACAACAGCACTTACACACATGGTTAGAATTAATCCAGTCAACCTCTCCTCTACATTTCAAGATATCAGTGGAACTAACATGGTGGATGGAGGTATTTATTTCACAAAATGCTGGAGTAACTCAGCAGGTCAGGCAGCATCTCAGGAGAGAAGGAATGGGTGACGTTTCGGGTCGAGACCCTTCTTCAGACTGATGCCTGACCTGCCTGACCTGCTGAGTTACTCCAGCATTTTGTGAAATAAATACCTTCGATTTGTACCAGCAGCTGCAGTTATTTTCTTACATTACCTGGTGGATGAAGGTTATTCGTACTATTTGTGGAGGCTAGCGTGAGGAGGGTTGAATCTAAACTCTGGAGAGCAGTTAGGAAATATTTCTCCGTGCAGAAGGGAAAAAATCTGAAGCGCTTATGCATCTACGGGAGATTAGTTTAACTTGCAATCGTGTTCAGCACAGACATTGTGGGCTATGGCTCCTGTTCCCGTGCTGTACTATTCAATGTTCCATAAATATCAATTGATTTGAGGTTAATTCTAAATGGTGGTCTCGTTATTGTTAACCGAAGATATTAAGGAACATGAAGAATAGAGTGGCTCATGGAGATGAGTCATGAATAGACCAAGTTTCCACTGGCCACTTCTGCCCCACAGGCAGTACTTGGAGTTACCCTGTGCAGCTGGGTGACACCCACACTGTTGTGACTGAACAATGTCACATGAGACACAGAGGCTGGTAGATATAAAAGTCTATATTCATCACGACAAGCAGATATTCACTTAAGGAATTTCTCAATAGAATCTTTCTGAACTCAAATACATCATGTTTTTATATTAATCAGCAGGTGATTTAATACAATTCCAACAGATACAATGAAATCATTTACTTTAATATTTTAACAGACAAACGGTTCCATTATGCTTGCATTTACTATGGGAGTACGCTGTAACTGACAAGACACCCTGAATGTTCAAACACCTTTGCTGGAACAAATGAATGTACAAGGATGGCCTAAAGGTTTCCAGAGAACCCAGACATCCAAAATTAGGGTTGTGAGCACTAATCCTCTGGGTGCTCAAAAGTATCCCAATTGTTGATAGAACAAATATGCTATGACCATGTTTGCATCTACCGAGTGACAAAATAAGTTTGGTCTGGAAGCCTCTTTGATTTATATTGCAAAAAACTTAAAACCGGTTGGCTGCTGCCTGATTTGATGGAGGCCATTTAACAGAAATTAAAATGGAGTCAGTGTAGGGATCGTGTAAATGGTTGCTTAATGGTCATTGCAGACTCACTGGGCCGAAGAGCTTCCACCATCATTCAATAAAATACACTTTCAAGCATTTGCAAAGATAGACAAGTTGCCTTGTTATTTAAGTAAACACAATCCATTGAAGTTAATGGAGGATCAAACGATTAATTGATGTTTAAAAACAGAATGGGTAACTAAATCGTAAGCATGTGAAACTATCAACAGTGTGGTCTTGCAGCAAACGTATTCAATTATTTGGATTTCAACATTTCTGCATGTTATGCGTGCAGCAAAGAATAATGTGATCATTAATGTGCCAGGAGAGAGTGGCAGGGCTACAAACATTGTAAATTGATGTCAGTATGAAATAATAGGAAGTCTGAAATCAAAAAATAATACTTTGTGCTGCTCAATAACCTGTCTTGATTGCTTCTGAGTATTATAATTACTCATATTTCCAACCATCTATTGAAAAAAAACGTTAATCTGCGTGACTGCAAGAGAATTGTGAAGATTGCTAAAACGTTGTTTTGTAACGAACTTACTCAGTTACTCCGTAACTCCCTGGTCCACTCGTCCCTTGCTACCCAAACCACCCCATCCCCGGGCACTTTCCCCTGCAACCGCACGAGATGCAACACCTGTCCCTTTACCTCCCCCCTCAATTCCATCCAAGGACCCAAACAGTCTTTCCAGGTGAGACAAAGGTTCACCTGCACCTCCTCCAACCTCATCTATTGCATCCGCTGCTCTAGATGTCAACTTATTTACATCGGCAAAACCAAGCACAGGCTCGGCGATCACTTCGCTGAACACCTGCGCTCGGTCCGCATTGACCAAACTGATCTCCCGGTGGCCGAGCACTTCAACTCCCCCTCCCATTCCCAGTCTGACCTTTCTGTCATGGGCCTCCTCCAGTGCCATAGTGAGGCCCACCGGAAATTGGAGGAACAGCACCTCATATTTCGCCTGGGCAGCTTGCAGCCCAGTGGTATGAACATCGACTTCTCCAACTTTAGATAGTTCCTCTGTCCCTCTCTTCCCCTCCTCCTTCCCAGATCTCCCTCTATCTTCCTGTCTCCACCTATATCCTTCCTTTGTCCCGCCCCCCTGACATCAGTCTGAAGAAGGGTCTCGACCCGAAACGTCACCCATTCCTTCTCTCCCGAGATGCTGCCTGACCTGCTGAGTTACTCCAGCATTTTGTGAATAAATACCTTCGATTTGTACCAGCATCTGCAGTTGTTTTCTTGTATTACTCAGGTGGTGTGTGTGAACCTGGGACTTATTGCCCGCCTGGTGCAACATACCCTGTACCATGTGATCTTGGGAAATTCTGCAGTGGGTTTGCTCTGTCAACTCCTTCTGGCCCTTGTAGAGACGGATACTTTTGTGATGGAAATGTTTCCAAGCCTGATCCAGCAGAGAACATTTGCCCACCAGGATATTATTGCCCTGCGGGTTCAAAGGCTGCTTCACCATGTCCGCCAGGAACCTATTCTAGTACGGCTGGTAAGACTTGTAACGTATTGCTGCTGAGTTGTTTTCTTTCCATAATAGCAAGGCAAAAGATTTTATCATTGGGAGAGACTCTGTCACTTTGCACCTTTACCTGTTTTCCACTCTTTCCGATGTTGGTTCTTTGTTTTGATTCATTTTATGTTCCTTTCTTTCTAGTTCAAGAGTGAATTTCAATATTTTCCGCCTCCTCACATTCTTTCAGTTTGGCCTTAAAAACAAAGCAGGATTAGAATAAGGTTGACAAATTCATAAATTATTTATCAGTTTACTGCCAAGAGGAATCGTGGGATAACTATTATCACAACATCTTACTACACACAGATGGTGTTCATCTGCTCTGTCATGATGAGCAACCTCATACAAAAGGGAAAACTGGAATGACATACATTGCATAAGCCTTATCTGAAGGAGCAAGTGTGAGTTGAGGAATTTTGGATATTTTCTCTTGTATCGCAAGTATCGCTTTGCTATATGCAATATATTCCCAGGTTTTTATTATTGAGTATCTCCTTGCCTCCATCACATACATCACATCAAGGAGGCCATCAACAAGCCTGCCGGAAGCTCATCTCCTTTTCGTTCCAAATCCCTAACTGTCCTGTCGTGGATGTTAGCCTTCACCATCATTGAGTAACTTTTCTGAAGTCAAATATCTAGTCGTGGGAGCATCGTCACTTGGGCTTTAAGGGCAAGCCTGTTCATGGTGAAGGCTTACATTCTGAGGGCACTTTCTAAAGGCCCAGTTTTAAGTGCCACCCTCGCCAATATCACCAACATGAAATTAAAGAAAAGAATCAACAGGATTTACTGGTCCCACACACGTTCTAACAATATTTATTCTTTTGGATGCAGGTAACCCAGATGCGTCTCACTGTCATTTATGTACTCCTGGATTTTACTGTCCTGGATTTGCAAATGTTAATGCTACCAAAGAGTGTCAAGCTGGATATTACTGTTCGAGTGGCCAATCAGAACCAGCTTCAGCAGGTACAAAATGCCAAATGTGACAGGCTACAAATGTGTTCACCTCTTACCTTTTACTTTGGCATAAACAAATGGAAAATCCAGCCATCTTGTTGTGGTGAAAACAATCAGTCACACCATCCATTCTTTTATTTTGATCTTTGAAAATGGGAAAACGTGAATCACACTTTCATCCCAATTGTGCAAAGTATTATTCAATCAATCCGAAGCAGACTCCTGACCCAAAACATCATCTGTCCATTTCCCACCACAAATTGACATCTGACCCACTGAGTTTCTCCAGCACTTTGCTTTTTGTACAAAGTATAGTTTAATTTAGTTTTGTTTATTGTCACGTGTACCGAGGTATAGTGAAAAGCTTTTTGTTCCATGCTAATCAGTCAGCAGAAAGACTATACATGATTACAATCGAGCTGTCCACAGTGTACAGATACATGGTTAAGGGAATAATGTTTAGTACAAAATAAATTCCAGAAAAGACAAATAAAAAAATATGAGATCGATAGTAGCCCAGGACTAGTTGTCGGTAAGATGGTTTAGTTGCCTGATAACAGCTGGGAGAAACTGTCCTTGAATCTGGAGATATGCGTTTTCACACTTCTATACCTCTTGCTTGATTGGAGAGGGGAAAAGAGGGAGTGACTGGGGTAAGACTCGTCCTTGATTACGCTGGAGGCCTTGCCGAGGTAGAGTATGACAATGTTAAGCTTAATCAGTGGAAGGGATCATCAACTTTTTCTTATTACCACAGGACCAATCAGAAAAAAATGAGGTTATGATCAGTCACTGAAATCACTAACCCTCACTTTGTAGATCCCCCAAACTCCACCAAGACCTAAAGTGTGTTGTCCTTCCATGACTGAGTGCTGCACTAAGAATGGTCTAATTGTCTTGAGTTCAGGATTCCTCACAGGGAGCCCGAGTGGTCTCTACTGCTTTTGTTGCAGACACAGGAATCCTGTGTAGACCAAACCCAATTACTCATTGTCATAGGACTAATCCCCATCATACTCCGTGTTTCGATTGCATTCCATTAGCATCCACAGCCTTTAAATCCTTCCTATAGATGTCTTGGGATGAATTTTAAATGTTCCCATACGCCCCTCCTCCCATTCCTTCCTTATTTTTATCTGTCATTCTGTTTTCCTACAGACCCTGTAGGAGTGATAGTTGATTAACTAAAAGCACATGCTTTCACTGAATTCATTCATGAGAAAATTAATCTGCTCTGCTGCTCATCGTATATCTCTATCCATTCTTGCATCTTTACATTTTATCTTCTGCACTGAAAATCTTGGATGTTCTTTACCTCACCAGCTGAATGAAGCCTTTTTAAAACTTTTCCCTCCTCTGCATGAACAGATGGTCAACAGCAAGATAAAAATGCCAACTGGGAACATTTAAATATGGCCAACGTTTACTTAAGTCAGTTTTAAACAGCACACCAAGCAGAATTAAAATGCCAATCTTAAACATGGAACATGAGTTTTCTCAGTAAATAATGATCATTTCAAAAAACTGCAGATGCTGGAAATCTAAAATTAAAATAGAATCATCAACTGTTTCTCTTTGCACAGTCTGACGTGCTGAGTGTGTTCAGCATTTTCTATTTTTACTTCTGTCTTCCTTGATGTGCCACATTGCTTGCTCCTCGAATTTCACCTATTGGTGAAGTGAGAACAGAGTACGAATGATCATGAATGTTCTCGCTCAGTAAATACTGCTGAAACTTATATCATTCATTGCAACAATATCTGTTTTTAGAGATACGACACAGAAGCAGGCCCTTCAGCCCACTGAGCCCACGCCTAACAATGATCACCCGTACACCAGTTCTATCCTGCTCGCTGGGGACAATTTAAAGAAGCCAATTAACCTACATACCTGCATATCTTTGAAATGTGGGAGGAAACTGGAGCACCCGAAGAAAACCCACGCGGTCACAGAGAGAATGTACAAACTCCATACAGACAGCACCTGTAGTCAGGATCGAACCCGGGCCTTTAAGGCAAAAATTGTACCAGTGTGCCACTGTGCTGCCCTGTGTCACCTTGCTATGTGTGAAGTGACTACAATGTGCCTGCAACTATATTTCATTGGTATAAAGCAACTTAAAACATCCTGAGGTCATAAAGAGAGCGACGTTAATATCTTTCTTTCATCTCCAGCTGACATCTATCTCATCTAATTGGTGTCTTTCTCTTTCAAATTCTATATTTTTGATTTCTATCTCCCCTGATTTTCTGTAATCACAAGAGACTGCAGATGCTGGTTTCAGTAGAGAAAGTCACAAAATGCTGGAGTAACTCGGCGGATTAGGTAGCATCTCTGATAAACATGGGGAGGTGACATTTTGGGTCGGGACCTTTCTTCAGACTGAATGCAGGGGAGACGGGAAACAAATCTGGAGAAGTGAAAGGGCAGGACACACGATGGCTGGAAATAAGTGCACACAGGCGAGGTTTTTTTCGATACGACAAAAGCCAGAGATGAAGACAGGTTTAAGCACAAAAAAGAGAGTTGAAATAAAAATATTTGATAAATAAAATTATTTGATAAGAGCTGAGATAAAAAGGAAAGAGTCTTTCCCCTGATTTTCTGTTTATTTCCTCTACTTTTACATTTTCTCTCTAACCTTTACTTCCATTCTCTTCTGAAAATTCAATCCTTTTGTCCTATTTACCTTCGTAACTTCAGAGGCGTGCAACCAGCACTTTGATCTCAGTCAAGTATGTAGTGGTAATATTTGACATTATTTCCACACTACTGCAACTGCCTCTCTGCTGATCCTGACTCCAGCATAATTATCTGTTGAGAATATTGACATCTGGCTGGCTGAAAATGCACTAGATTTCAAACCCAGGTTCTGATTGTCCCAAGGTCAAGTAGTAAGCCACTCTCCTGCTCCCTACTGTGTCTGCATCAGGAAAATAAATCTGGCAATATATTTTAACTGATTACAAGAAATGTTCACCATTTAAATGAAGTTTAAAAGAAAGTGGAAATCTACTTGGATGTTCTCCACAGGGATACATTTGTTCTGCTGACTAAGCAGGTAATAAACGTGATTTCACCCAACTTTCATCCAATTCCTCCTCTATCTCACAGGGTTCATTTGTCTAATTGATCACTACTGTCCCTCTGGCAGTTCAAAACCCAAACCGTGTCCTCCTGGACAGTATCAGGATCAGATTGGACAGGTACATTGCAAGCCATGTCCACTTGGAAAGTAAGTTGCTACAAATGAAAAATATCAGTTTAAATATTGTCTGGGAGAAATTGGGTTTTTTAAAATACTGATGGGTTTTCACAAAGATTAATTCAGTTTAGCTTATTGTCACGTGTACCGAGGTACAGTGAGAAGCTTGTGTTGTGTGCTAACCAGTCAGCGGAAAGACCATGCATGCTTATAATCGAACCGTTTACAGTGTATAGATACATGATGTAAAATTAGGAGAAAGATCTTGGATCAGAAAATTCCCAACATTGGACCGAGGAGTCAACCAAGAAGGGATTATCCAAGGAATGAGGAGCTGTGAAATTGTTAGTGATTGTCACTATGAAGGAGATATTGGAAGAATCCATGGAATGGTTTGAACGTTTTTGTCCCTGTATTTAATTTATAACTAAGTTACAGCAGTGAAGAATATAGACAAAATAATTTAAGTTCAGATGCTTTAGAGAGACTTGTGAGCAGATGAATGGCTTAGACAGCATTGCAGTAGAGCCTTGAGAAGACAAAAGTGGGCTAATGTGGATGCAGGTTATATATGCTGGGAGGCAGATGGCCTAAGGAATCAAAGTAATGAGTTTGAATGTTCAACTTGGAGTCAAAGAAGTACATTGAGTTAATACTAATCAAACAGTTGAGAAAGATAATAGAATTAGAACAAAGTTGCAGTTTCTGTGGAGGGTTAAGGTAGAGAAAACTACTAATTTCTGGCTGAATTCATTATAGGCAACTTGGAAAGCAAACTGCAGCTGTGTCAGTTTAATGACGTTGTGGTATTTTATGCTGTTCAACCGATAATGTTGCATTGTAATGTATTATATAAGAAATTCTCAGATAAATAAAATGTAAGCAAAAATACATTTAATATTATTTTGTTTTAGATTTTGCAGTTCATTCCTTCTGCCTGCACAATACACTGAAAATAGGTCAGGCACAATCCAGCCCATTGAATGTCCAGCGGGCTATTACTGCATTCAAGGCATTCAGTACCCATGTCCACAGGGCACTTTCAGTAACCAGACTGGTCAAGTCAGTGCTGAGCAGTGTGAAGCATGTCCAAGAGGGAAATATTGTGCAGCAAAAGGTAAGACTCTCATTTTCCTATTTACTCTTCAGTAGCTGGGAATGGAGTAAATAACAAAGATATTGCCACCAAAGTCCACGTCATCATCTGTGAAAATACACTTCTGATTTTTAAAAAAATTTAAGAACTGGATTGATTGGAATTTGTTGCTCCCTTGCTGATTTTCCAACTCTTGTGTCAAAAGTAATTTATTGCAGTATTCATCTTTTGCTCTTATTTAATTGTTTTCCAGGACTGCAAAGTTACTCTGGTCTCTGTGACCCAGGTTGGGTGTGCTTGCTGTGGTCCACCACTCCCTGCCCCTCAGATAACATCACTGGTTACATGTGTCCACCTGGGCACTACTGCCCCCTAGGATCTGGCTATGGAATAAAATGCCCAGCTGGAACTTTCAGCCCTCAGGGCGGTCTATCATCTATTACAGACTGTAGTCTGTGTCCACCAGGATTCTACTGTGACACGGAAGGTATAGAGCACTTTTTCTACACAAAATTGAAGTGTTACTGACATGCAGTATGATAATTTTTAATAAGTTGTATTGAAGCCTTCATATATATTTTTAATCTACTCTGGTGTTTTAATCCTTTCCTCAGACCTGAATTCTCTCTGAGTGCAGATGGCGGTTTACAAAAAAGGACATTAAGTGCTGGAGTAACTCAATGGGTCAGGCAGCATCTCTGGAGAACATGGATAGGTGACGTTTCAAGTCAGAACCCTTCTTTAGACTGATGTCACTTATGAGTCTGAAGAAGGGTCCCAACACCTATCCATGTTCTTCAGAAATGCTCTTTGACTGGTAATTTTAACACTTTGTGTCCCTCTGAATGTGGTCATTATTGGTCAGACAGGATCACGGCATTTATCAAATAGTGTTTTAGACTTATTTTGGGGCTTCAAAAAATTGATTCCTCTGTCTTTTATCTTTTCCTCAGGACTTGTTTCTCCATCTGGATCTTGTTTCCCAGGCCATTATTGCATGCTTGGTGCCAGTTCAGGATATCCATTCGGGGATAATACGGGGGATAAGTGTCCATCAGGTTATTTCTGTCCTTCTGGAACAGACAAGCCTAAACCTTGCCCCCCAGGAACTTACCAACCTTTGTTGGGTATGACCTCCAGAAATGAATGTCTTCCTTGTTCAGGAGGAAAGTACTGTGAAGGTCAGGGACTGAGTAACGTTTCTGGTAAGGATTTGCTTCGACACTTTAATAGTATATTAAATATGTCAAATCCCCTACCTTAAATGAGCAGTGGTGATTTAACATGTATTTATCAGTAACTTGTATAATTGAATCCTATTAATTTAGTCAAATGACATGGCATTCAAAATTTAACAAATAATTGACCTGGTAACAAAGCATGCTAAACACCAAATAAATAATGATCAGTGGACCCAGTTGTCAGTCGAGTCAAGTTTAGTGCCTTCTGCACAAATATGGTGAGGTACAGATACAAAATGTAAACTATACTTAAATTATACAAGACACTGAAAAGAAAAAGACTGTTCAAAAGTGAGACATTAGTGCAAAATATAATTTAATCTCAAGCCCCAGATCATGATGATTTTCCATATGTTATCTCTTTGAGTTCATCCATATATTTTGGAAACCCTAGCAATTCCAAAATTAATCAAACTATGATAAGATTGGAAAGGGAGGGAGAAAGGTTCAAGAGAAAAATAAAGAAATTATATTTCCATACAAGATGTCTGGCTTTCTCAGGTACTTGGCTTTAAAGCCAAACCTTTATTTTGCCACAAAGCTAAATGTGTTCCATCACAGTATATAGTTGGATTTTAAATGGTGAACTTGCTAGTTAAATAGTTCATATCAATATGCACAAATCCACAATAATTTGACAGATTAACACTAGAACCACTTAAAGAAAACCTTTTCTAATGTTGTCAGTTTAATTTGTTTGAAGGGAGTATATTAAGATTTATAAAAATAATTTGTTTTGCTAAATCTATATAGTTAAGCATCTTTTCCTTACCGCTGAATTAAAAGGATAGAGGAAGCCTAGTTTTAGGAAAATGGTTCCATCTTTGCGCATCTTGTATTCTCCCTTAGTTAGTCATGTAACTGAAGTTGGTCTTGAAAAAAACATTTTAAAAAGCAGTCTATTTTAAGTTGTTCCAATTAAGGCTACAATAAAAGAATGTGGAACAATTTTAAAGTAATACAATCTTTTATCTATCTCCATCTATTTAACTCTACCAAATGGCATTCATATATCTATATGCTAATTAAATCAGTCAACAGGACTAACCACAATATATCAAGCAAGTAGGTTTCAATGCAGAATATGAAGTGTTATTTTCCAGGAGGATTTAATAAAAGGAGAAAATTAAAACCATGGGGAAATGTGAAACTAGTTCGTTTGTTTTCAAGTTGATCATACCTTTGTCATATCTCATAAAATAACATTAAATCTATAATTTCATGGGAAAAGATGGAGAATTTATTGACAGAAATTTCTTCCTTTTTCTTTTAGGAGACTGTTCTGCTGGATTTTATTGCATCTCCGGTTCCAATCGTGCCTTTCCTCTGGATGGTACCACAGGTGCTCCCTGCCCACCAGGGCATTATTGCCCAGCATCTTCCAGCCAACCTTTGGCATGCAGAAATGGCAAGAAATTATTTCTAGTATATCTTAGTAATGAGTAATTCTATGGGAGTATAGGGAGCTCTGATGTAGATAAGTGGTACAGTACTGCAGAATTAAAGATTTGGTCTAATATAATAAAATTAGATCTCATCCTTAATGAGTGGAAACAAAATCACAAAAGTGTTATAAAGTTTGACCAAGATTTGAAATGTTCTGTTAATAAAACAAGTGTTGTTTCTAAGTCTGGTAAACAATGCTGCCCGTAGACCACTTTCTTAAATCAAGGAAGTAAGAATTGGGAAGTCTAATTGAACATTGAACTGATCTGTAACCTCAAGGAATGTAGCTTGAAAACAGTTGAGATCACTCCTTAAACTGAAGAAACCATAACTTTCCAATTTCTTGATGACATGAATTTATGACACACTTACATTCCATGTTGATTTTTAGTGAGAAAGAAAATTGGATAACTGTTCAAAAATAAATTCCAAATGTTGGTTGATGGAAGATGGCATTTGAGTTTTCTAAGATGTGAAATATGCCTATTTTTAGTGGAATAGTTTAAGCTTAATTTGCACATTTGGCCCCACGGTTAAATTCACAAGGTTCCTTTTTTGGACATCCTGGGAAACTAGATAACACTCCACATTCAACTGAGGAGTCAATGCCGAGTGATAAGAAAATAACTGCAGATGCTGGTACAAATCGAAGGTATTTATTCACAAAATGCTGGAGTAACTCAGCAGGTCAGACAGCATCTCAGGATGCCATCTGAAGAAGGGTCTCGACCCAAAACGTCACCCATTCCTTCTCTTCTGAGATGCTGCCTGACCTGCTGAGTTACTCCAGCATTTTGTGAATAAATGCCGAGTGATAGATACCATGATCTATTGATAAACATGATCCACTACAATTATATTCTTCAGATTGTGCAACTGCTAACACCAGATAAGTTTTTTTTAAATAGTAGGGGTTTTTTATACAATATTTCTTATGCAATATTTCCCGAGTGCTGCCCAAATTCAGGAGTAGCCGTCACCCCATCGCCTCTTCTTCCCAATCCCTCTCACTTCCCATCCATCCCACTCTAGTCCATTCTTTGAGATCTGAATGAATGCCACTGAGGAAGCACCATTTGAGTTGAAGCCAGAGATCCAAGTTTTATTGATTCTCCATCTTGTGTGAATATTGGTCAATCACTGCCGTAGACAATGGGACTCGGAAAGTCTGGGGCCAGGAAATTACAGTGAGGACTGATTTACTGACATTTGCATGAAATAAAATACTATTGCCTAGAATTGGCAGAACTTTGCTCAGTTTTAATGATCCATGGTTTCAATGATTCAATGATTTCTTTATTATCACATGTAACAGTGGAGGTTGTTAAGCCTTTAAATCTGTTATGTTTGGGATGATTTTAGAGCTACATTTTTTGCAGTGTATTAAAAAAATTGGTAAAGCAAGAGATTTGTGTTGCTCATTAACATTTATCTTCATAGTGTTGTGGATGATGTTAATTTTTTGGACCTCAAATTTTTGGACCTCTGAATACCCTCTTTATTTTTTCCAGAAAATAATTAAGCAGGGATTAATATGGATTGTTATATTTTGTTTTTCCTAGGAACATACATGCTATACACACAAGCTGATGCATGTGACATCTGCCCTTCAGGACACTACTGTATCCATGGTAGTAATATTGAGGAATGCCCTAAAGGGCATTATTGTCTTGCTCAAACTGGTCTCAACTGGAAGAAATGTCCAAAAGGTGACTAACGAATGTACAGTTTCGTGGTTGCGAGTGGGTCTTCAGTTTTTTCAGTTCTAAATGGCCTACCCCTTATTCTTAAACTGTGGCCCCTGGTTCTGGACTCCCCCAACATTGGGAACATGTTTCCTGCCTCTAACGTATCCAACCCCTTAATAATCCTATAAGTTTCGGTAAGATCCCCTCTCATCCTTCTAAATTCCAGTGTATACAAGCTTAGTCGCTCCAGTCTTTCAACATATGACAGTCCCGCCATTCCGGGAATGAACCTAGTAAACCTACACTGCACGCCCTCAATAGCAATATCATGCTCGGCTTTGGACTCTCCTGCCCATATTTAATACTATTTTGTAAACCTTACCAATGGTTTCCATACTTTTATCTGCATCATTAATAATTACTAAATGTGTGTAACACACAAGTGTTCAAGGCATTTAAACTGTGCCACAGAAGGCACTTATACTGACCGCATTTAAAGATTCGGCACAAAATTTTCTAAAAACGCCAGGAGAAAATATGAGCGAGCTCTGTTGCAGTTGCATAACAGAAAATTGATATTTGATGTTTCAATTTGGAGAGGTTTTTAATTAATTCAGAAGTTAAGGTTTAATGGGTGTTGCATTTAGAAAATTAGACCTTCTGTTGAGCAGTTCTAAATACTGATCCTGAATTCTGTACTAATTACAGAAAACATGAGGTGTTGCATTTTGTGAAGTCTAACATGGGCAGGACCTACACTGTGAATGGTAGGGCTCTGGGGAGTGTTATAGAGCAGAAGGAGTGCAGGTGCATGGTTCTTTGAAGGTAGAGTCGCTGGTGGATTGGGTGGGCAAAAAAGTCTTTGGCACATTGGCCTTCATCAGGCAGAGTATTGAGTAAAGAAGTTGGGAGATCATGTTGCAGTTGGATAGATGTTGGTGAGGCCCCATTTAGATTATTGTGTTCTGTTCTGGGCACCATATTATAGGAAAGATGTTGTCAAGCTGGAAAAGGTACAGAGAAGATTTACAAGGATGTTGCCAGGGCTAGAGGGTCTGAGCTATTGGCAGAGGTTGAGTAGGCTGGGACTCTATCACTTGGAGCGCAGAAGGATGAGGGGTGTTCTTATTGAGGTGCATAAAATCATGAGAGGAATAGATCGGGTAGATGCACAGTCTCTTGCCCAGAGTAGGTGAATCGAGGACCAGAGGACATGGGTTTAAGGTGAAGGGGAAAAGACTTAATAGAAATCTGAGGGTAACTTTTTTGCACAAAGGGTGGTGGATGTATGAAACAAGCTGCCAGAAGAGGTAGTTGAGGCAGGGATTGTCCCAACAGTTAGAGACAGGTACATGGATGGGACAGGTTTAGAGGGATATGGACCAAACACAGGCAGGTGGGACTAGTGTAGCTGGGACGTACATGATGGCCGGTGTGGGCAAGTTGGACCGAAGGGCCTGTTTCCACACTGGATCACTCTATGACTCAAGGAAAACAAACGCATGTTAGTAGCATTTTGGACAATGTATCCATATGAGCATTGGCATTATCATGATGTTCAATTGTCGTCTATAGCTTTCAATATATTATATTTTGATTTCACAGGGACATATAGTTCAGCTCTGGGACTACAGGCCGTGTCTGAATGCACTCCATGTGATGCTGGCTTCTTCTGCAGTGAAGCAGGGGCTGATCAAGTGACTGGGCCGTGTGCACCTGGGTATTACTGTGAGCTGGGAGTGGATACGTCTACACCAGAGGGCAACAATACAGGCACAGGAGGTGAGCTTGTAGCAAGCATTGTTAAATAATATTCACATTGTCCAGGGCAATTGTATGAGTATATAAGCAAGTAGTGAAGTTATGATATCCAACTCACAGTTAATGCATTGATGTCATTGAAGAAGGGTCTCGACCTGAAACGGCACCCATTCCTTCTCTCCTGAGATGCTGCCTGACCTGCTGAGTTACTCCAGCATTTTGTGAAATAAATACCTTCGATTTGTACCAGCATCTGCAGTTATTTTCTTACACTCAATGAAAGGAATGATCTTTAATCAATTAAAGATTTTGGTCGTGTTGAAGTGTCTACCCTCACCTCAGAGCTGCAACCTTGGGAACACAAGGAAATAATTTGACATTTCCTGCAGCAGTTCAGAACTAATCCTCTTGTTTTCCCTTGGCCATGTACCTTACCCTGCTTCAAATATTTAGGCATGTTGCCTCTTGAAGGATATAACTGTCTCTGCTACCTATACTTCGTCAAGTGGTTGTAGATAAATTTCAGCTATTTCCCTTTGTATTAAATGGACAATGCAACAAGAGAAAATTGTCAACTTCTATTCAATCTCTCAACGTGACATAATTTTTTTACCACCTCTATCATATCTTCCCTTTGCCGTAGCTAACCTTGTTCCACGAGTGTTATTAAATATGATGCACTTGTTAACCTGCCAATTGTAATAATTATCAATGGCCGTCACAGGGATATGCACATAATTCCTTTATTTTAATTTTAGGGCCATGTATGGAAGGAACTTTTTGTCCCTCTGGGAGCTCAAAACCAACTGTATGTCCTGCTGGGAGCTATAATGACAGAAGTCATCAGTCAGTGTGTGATCTTTGTAAACCTGGATATTACTGTGCCGCATCCGCCACCTCATTTCTTTTGACACCTTGCTGGCCAGGTAACTCCATATTTAATGGCCTAAAATTATGCTGTTGTAATTGATGTGTGCTTTGTAACTGCACAAAGAAGATCGGTCAATTTGCATTATTACTGAGCGTATGTTCCACAACCTGGTGCCTGCTTTGGTTCATGGACGCACTGTTGCTTATAGGAAAGTCTTAACTATTGATACTTTTTAGTTTAGTTTAGAGATAAGGTGTGTAAATAGGCCATTGGGCCCACCGAGTCCACTTTGACCATCTGTACGCTCCTTCCAAGATATCCCACTTTCACATCGTACACATTACGGGCAATTTACAGAAGCCAATTAACCTACAAACCTTTGGAATGTGGGAGGAAAGTCTTTGGAATGTCGGAGGAAACCGGAGGATCCGATGCGGTCACACGGAGAACATGTAAATCCACACAGACAGCACATGAGGTCAGGACCGAACCCGTGTTTCTGACAGGGCAAGGCAGCAAGTCTACCGCCGTGCCACTGGGTTGCCCATCTGTGTATTTTGTTTTGTAACTGTAATTTGTCTCTTTGCTGATTGAACATAGGTTATTATTGCCCTGGAGGGACTTCACATGCTACCCAAAATCCATGCCCACGTGGAACTT
Source organism: Rhinoraja longicauda (assembly GCF_053455715.1). NCBI lineage: Eukaryota > Metazoa > Chordata > Chondrichthyes > Rajiformes > Arhynchobatidae > Rhinoraja > Rhinoraja longicauda. The sequence continues at coordinate 15,731,511 of NC_135984.1, read as the reverse complement.
ATAACAACAGAACAATGGCTCGTAGTGTCTTGGACTGCCTTCATTGTCCGGGTTAGTGAAACAACCAGTGTAGCAGTGAGTTACTATAGGCTCACAAGAGAAGCTTTGGATTGGGTATTGTAAATAAGTTTGAGAATTTGTTTCTGAATAAACTTCATATGTACCTAGAAATTTAACCAAAAGTAAATCACATTTATTATCAGTTCAGTGAGATTTATTTGAACACTGCAAACCTTGCAACCGTTATGTAATTTCACATCACATCAGCAATATTGTGTGGAACGCAGCTTTTGGGGCCAAAATTGGTTACAGTATTCTAACCAAGTCTGCACTTCTGCAATTTTTAAATATTATTGTGTGTCGTTCTGTGGCTAAAACCTAAAGCTGCTTTCAAAGCTGCTTTATATGTGACCTCATGGTCAAGGTTATGAATCTTAAAGAAGTGATGCACCATAAGATCCTTTTGCAATGCTCAAATCTTTGGCCCTGCACTAAACAATAATATTAATGTTGGTTATTATGTATCTTTTAAACTGTAAATATCAACTTCAGTTTAATTTGTGAAATTTTCCATTATTAACCACATTTTCTTTTATGAATTTGTAGCTGGTCACCTCTGTGACAGAAATGGTCTCAGTACTCCTTCTGGCCCATGTCAAGCGGGGTTTTATTGTCCAGGTGCAGCTATTAACAGCCAACCTCCAATTCAAGCCTACAACACTGAACATCTCAGGTCCCATTCCAACTGCCTTGACCAATGTGGGAATGCTACGGAGATAGTTTGTCCTCCAGGTACACATTAATACATGTCATTTATTACAGTACATTTGGGGGTTTTTTGTGGGAAAAAATGCTAATGTTAAGTTAATCAGGCATCTGGGAATAGGTGGAGGAAATATCCGGGTGGATGATAATCATGTGTACAGAATAAAACAAATGTTAACATTTCAAAAAGTAATACATGAGTTAACACACCACACATTAGCGTTAAATTCTGTCAATTTAAAGTATGGCTTAAGCTGCAGAGCAGAGACAAAGGTGGCCGAACAAAGAGAATGCCTGTGATATTGTTGAGAAACAGCACAAAAATTGGTCAATCCTTGTTAAATGCAATTGATCTGTCTGGACAAGATTTAAATTGTAGGACAGGAAAAAGAGACAACCGTGAAACTGTGATATAAAAAACAATGCAGTGGCTGTAACTGGAAACGTGAAATATAAGCGAATACTAGGAATGTAACATTAAGGAGAAACAAAACTGAGTTTACACTACAAATTGATGACAATATTTGAATTCAGTGTCGAGTTTTTTGGCTCTAAAACACCCAGTCATGAGCTGTGAAGTTGTTCCTTATGCCTGCTTGGGTTTGATTGGAACAGAATCAGAGGACAAAAAACAAATGTCAGAATAACAATGATTGGAAGTTTAGGTTCCCCTGCAATGAAGCTGACCTGTATTGCATTCTCCAATCTAGGCAAGGCCACACTATGATTATTGAATGCATTGCACTAGACTGCAAGCTTTACAAGTAGTTTGGCTCCTTGTTTTTGGAGAAGGGAAGTGATAAAAAGGGTCAGGTGTTGCATCTCCTGTGGTTATATGACGTGCAGTAAGAAAAGGAATGGGTGTTCTTAAAGATGGGAGGTTGAACTTGGAAGTTGCAAAGGTAATAGTCTCTTCAGAATTCTGGAAAAGGACAGGAGGGGAAGGTGGTAGAAATAACGACCAATGATGCATTCAATGTAAAGATTGGAAGAATGGAAGGGACTCCTTGTCCTTGTTCTGGAGGGGAAGAGACAAGGTGATAGCAAAAGCAGTTATTCTAGTGCTAGAATAAAATCACACTGCTGTAAATACTCAGCAGGTCTAGCCACATCTATGACAATAGACAATAGACAATAGGTGCAGGAGTAGGCCATTCAGCCCTTCGAGCCAGCACCGCCATTCAATGCGATCATGGCTGATCACTCTCAATCAGTACCCCGTTCCTGCCTTCTCCCCATACCCCCTCACTCCGCTATCCTTAAGAGCTCTATCCAGCTCTCTCTTGAAAGCATCCAACGAACTGGCCTCCACTGCCTTCTGAGGCAGAGAATTCCACACCTTCACCACTCTCTGACTGAAAAAGTTCTTCCTCATCTCCGTTCTAAATGGCCTACCCCTTATTCTTAAACTGTGGCCCCTTGTTCTGGACTCCCCCAACATTGGGAACATGTTTCCTGCCTTTAATGTGTCCAATCCCCTAATTATCTTATATGTTTCAATAAGATCCCCCCTCATCCTTCTAAATTCCAGTGTATACAAGCCCAATCGCTCCAGCCTTTCAACATACGACAGTCCCGCCATTCCGGGAATTAACCTAGTGAACCTACGCTGCACGCCCTCAATAGCAAGAATATCCTTCCTCAAATTTGGAGACCGAAACTGCACACAGTACTCCAGGTGCGGTCTCACCAGGGCCCGGTACAACTGTAGAAGGACCTCTTTGCTCCTATACTCAACTCCTCTTGTTATGAAGGCCAACATTCCATTGGGAAGAGAAACAGAGCCAACATTTTGTCAGAAATGAGAAGGAGAGAAAGAAGTTTGTAAAGATGCTCGGAAGATGTCGGAGGACAAAAAATGAATGGGAGGAGTTAGAGAGTGAGAGCATAGATATATGACAAAAGAATGTGGGAATTACAAAAGGCAGATCAGCCTGATGTTGCATGATCAATCATACCTCTGGGTTGCAGCTACCCAAGTGAATATATGAAGTACTGTTCCTCCAATTTGTGTGTGGCTTCACGTTGGCAATGGAGGAGGCCCAATACAGAAAGGTCAGTATGGGAACTGTAATGGGAAGGGGAATTAAAATGGTTAGCAACCAGGAGATCCAGTAGGTGACACCATGATTTTGGTCCATGAGAAATGAGCCTTGCTCAGAGGAATTGTTGATCTACTGTTGTAACTCTGTGATCTTTTTTTTTCCATTCCACGCTCCCAGCAAGTTATCCTTGTGTAATAAAGATAGACACAAAGTGCTGGAGTAATTCAGCGGGTCAGGCAGCATCTCTTGAGAAAAAAGGATCATCTAGTGCACGCATTGTTCCCAATGGTGACTCCTGCACGCACATTAGCAAGACAATACGTGGATTCGGCGCCCATTTCACTGAACACGCTCGGTCTACTGAGGCCTATGGGATCTCCCAGTTGCCAACTATTTCAACATCTCTTCCCATTCCCAAACTGACCTTTCGGTCCCGGGCCTCCTCCATTGCCAATGTAAGGCCACACACAAATTGGGGGAACAGCACCTTATATTTTGCTTGGGAAGCTTACCACTCAGAGGTATGAACATTAAATTCTCTAATTTTAAGTAACTTCCACCTACACTCCCCACCTCTCCCCTTGCCTCCTTCCTCACTCCTAGACAGTTCCTCAGCTCTCCACATTGTATCCCACTTGAATTCGCACCTCCCCCCTAGCCAACAATGGGCCCACCAGGGCACCACCCTGCCAGAGGGCCCTTATTGGTCCAAGTCTTTTCTCACCTCTAGCTCTTCTCACCACCGACCCCCCTACTTTCAGTCTGAAGAAGGGACCCGACCTGAAACATCACCTATCTCTCCAGTGATGCTGCCTGACCTGCTGAGTTACTTCAACACTATATCTTTGGTATAAACCAGCATCTGCAGTTCTTTGTTTCTTCATCCTTGTGCAATAATCCACCATATCCATACCCTTTCCTTGAAACTGTTTCTATTTCAATTACTTGAATGGTGGGTGACAAAATGATTTCTTCGTCAGGGTTCTATTGTCCTGAAGGTTCTTCTCATCCAGTTCCATGTGGTCTTGGCTTATACTGTGAGAAGTCTGGTCTGTCAGCTCCAACTGGTCCATGCATTGCTGGCTTTCTGTGTGATGGCAGTGCGACAGTTCCCAACTCCAAACTCTGCCCTGTGGGACATTACTGCCCAGAAGGAACAAGCTATGCTAAACCCTGCCCTCCTGGAACCCTCTTGGGTAAGAATATTAGCTACGTTGATTTCTAGTTCTGTTTTTGCAGTGTTTGTGCTAAAAGTTGCAATTTTAAATGAAGGTACAAATATCTAATAAGAGCATACAACTGACCATCTGGTCCACCAGGCTAGTCCCGTACACCTATATAATTCCCCTGTTCCCTGTTCTTCCATTTTGATAATACACCAACTCGCCACTCCTGCATGAGATTAACAAAATAGGGAACAATAACTCCAAACCCAGTTTGGAAAGTAAAAGGACCTTTGGGAAATTCAATGTTTTATTCACTGCTTTAAGAAATATTCTGACCTGATAACATATTTTTGACTACAGTTATATCAGTATTTTCAAATACTTTAAATAAATCAAAATGGTCTGATACTTCAAATACCACTGCCACAGAAGGCAGTGGAGGTCAATTCACTGGATGTATTCAAGAGAGTTAGATTTAGCTTTCTGGGCTACGGAATCAAGGGATATGGGGAAAAAGCAAGAACAGGGTACTGAATTTGGATGGTTAGCCATGATCATATTGAATGGCTCAAAGGGCCGAATGGCCTACTCCTGCACTTATTTTCTATGTTTTTATGTATATGTTTCTAAATGTTTTAAATAAATGGATATACTTACTGACCCGTTCTCAGAGAGCCTGGTGCCCCAGTGGTTTTTTTTTGTGTGACCTACAGATCAGAAATCAAGCTCATATGATTTAATCACGTTTTTGTCTGTTGCATTTCATTTTGATACTTTTGATTTCATTTTTCATTTTGATACTTCTGATATAATTTAGACAATTCCTTTCAATAATTTGAAAAGTTGTTGATATCCTATTCAGGTGCTTTTCCTCCTGTGGCCACCAGATGGCAGGCAGGCGACATCTCTTACTTTTGCACGAGCATAAGGTATAGAAACTGAGCAGGTATTTTAGTTTAGTTTAGAGATACAGCATGGAAACAGGCCCTTCGGCCCACTGAGTCTGTGCCAACCAATCATCCCAGTACACTAACACTATCCTACACATACTAGGGACAATTTACTATTTGACCAAAGCAAATTAACCTGTAAACCTCTGTCTTTGGGGTGTGGGAGAAAACCGGAACACCAGGAGAAAACCCACAAGGTCACGGGGAGAATGCACAAACTCTGTACAGACTGCACCCATAGTCAGGATCAAACCCAGGCCTCTTGCACTGTAAGGCAGCAGCAGCTCTACGGCTCCATCTTCCAGTTATCCTCTTAAATAATTCCTTATCATTTGGAGTGCAACATTGCTATGAAGAGGTAGCTGGCTCAGTATTTCTATAGCCAAGCAAATTCAGGTTGCAGGTAAACAAATAATATTATTGGTGATGTATTGGTCCTGTCAAGTGGCGGTCTTTTTGGTAACAAGATGGAGCTGAAATAAATGTTGCACAAATTCACTGCAATAAGTCTTCTAGTGGTATTAATCTAAAATTTGGTATGGGAGTTATCAATAGCATTGAACACAAAACTTGGAAGTAACAATTTAGACAATAAACAATAGACAATAGGCGCAGGAGTAGGCCATTTGGCCCTTCGAGCCAGCACCGCCATTCAATGTGATCATGGCTGATCATTCTCAATCAGTACCCCTGTTCCTGCCTTCTCCCCATACCCCCTGACTCTGCTATCCTTAAAAGCTCTATCTAGCTCTCTCTTGAATGCATTCAGAGAATTGGCCTCCACTGCCTTCTGAGGCAGAGAATTCCACAGATTCACAACTCTCTGACTGAAAAAGTTTTTCCTCATTTACAAGAATAATGGCAACAGAAGTATGACTAAAATGATATAAAGTAAAATTATATACCCTGCACAATTTAAAAAATAATATAAAGGTATAAAGTCTTTATTAACTCAGTGTTAAATTATTTTCTATATTTTATCTTGCTGAAGTTTCATGCACTGAACTCAGTTTTTTCTTTGTCATTTTGCTTACACGAAGCTGTTCCCAGAGGAGTTGCCTTACCTGACTGTAGTCCTTGCCTATCTGGTTATTACTGCGCAGGTTACGGTTTGTCAACTCCTTCAGGCGTCTGCAGTCAAGGATATTACTGTCCGGGAGGCCAAACTGTGAATCAACCATTGGAGTATATGTGTCCTCCAGGTCACTTCTGCCCTGAGGTCAGCAGAATATTTATTCATTTCTGCCTTTTTTAATATAATGAAAATATATTGTGAGTTAACTTGGTGAAAGACCATTATGATGTTTAAATTATATGTTACACTTGTTATTCTAGATATTTTCCCCAATATTTCTCTCAATAAACTGTTAATTACAGTCTCCATATCCTTTTTTTTTCCGGTCAAGTCAGAGATATTGTTTACCTGTAATAAAGGCTTATTTTTCCATGTTAATTTTGTTTCTTTAACATTTAACATTTGATTGTTTGTACAATAACTTCAGTAAAAAGTATAAGATAATGTTATTTTTTATGATTTCATGTTAATCCATCTTGAATGCTTGTAGCAGAGTTCCCTGAGGAACAATAGGATTCCACATGCAGCACATCAGCATTTAACTGAGCATGAGCAAATGTCAGGAACACTGTGTCACTTTTACCGGATTCTTTGGCCCATAAAGAGCCGGTCAAACATGATGCCAAGACCAATTCTTATCTGGCTACATATATCCATTTCCCTCCATTCCCTGCATATCGATATGCCTATTCAAAAATGTGTTAAATGTCACTATCATATCTGCCTCAACTACCAGCCACGGTAACGTGTTCCAGACACTCACCACCCACTGTGTAAAAAGAAAACTTGCCCCACACATCTCCTTTAACCTTTGCTCCTCTCATCTTAAAGCTATACCCGCTTTTATTTGACTTCTCCATCCTGGGAATCTTGAATTTAATCTCAAATCCAACTAAAATAAACAGATGTGATACCATTTGAGAGTTTTCTTTTAAGTAGATTTGTAAGAATTTGACTGAGCAGCTCTCTGATAGGAAGTTTTGACTTGCGAGTTATCCTTTACATCTTTTCTGATCATTTTTGACAATGTAATATTGAATAGTATTGAAAGAAGAAGGAGAAATTAAGTAAAAACTTGCTTCAGATATCTGTGAAGAAGATGAAAAGTACGGAACTGTCCATGAAGATGACTGACCTTGGCTGAACAAAGTAAAACTATTACTTGTATGACTTCGTTTCCCTGTTGTAATATCACTCTCAATTTCTACAGGGAAGTGCCAATCGAACCAGCTGTTCGGCAGGTCACTACCAATCCAAATGGGCAGCAGAAATGTGTGAGGTTTGTCCTCCAGGGTTCTACTGCCAAACCCAAGGTAAAAATGGAACAAATTAATGTTGATAGAGCACATGGCATAGAATAGTCTTGAAAAAAAGACAATTGTCTGGTTTAAACACGCCATTCTATGTGTTAGTTCACTTCATTTATTTAACTTTTTGTGATTTTTTTTTTCATGTGTCTCTCCCTCCAAGGAGAACTTCAACCTATCAGATGCCCAATGGGCTCCTATTGTCCACCAGGTACTAGATCTGCAAACCAGTTCTTGTGTGCCGAGGGTACCTATGGAAATCAGACCGGGTTGCACAAAGCATCGGACTGCTTGCCTTGTGATCCTGGAACCTACTGTCGGAGTTCAGGTATCGTCCACATACTTTCTTTAAATTAAATTAAATACTAATCTCACAAATGAATGATAACCTGTAGGCAGATCCAATCCTGCTCAATTGAGAGATTTGTGGCTGAATGTTAACATGGTATAGTTCATGTTCATAAATTATAGGAGCCGAATTAGGCCATTCAGCCCATCAAGTCTACGCTGCCATTCAATCATGGCTAATCTATCTTTCCCTCTCAACCCCATTCTCCTGCCTTCTCCCCATACCTCCTGCCATCCATACTAATCAAGAATTTGTCAATCTTTGCCTTAAAAATATCCATTGACTTGGCCTCCACGGCCTTCTGTGGCACTGAATTCCAAATATAAGATGCTTTTGGCTTTACTGGTCACCAAAGTCAATATTACAAAACTTTATTTGAATGATGTCTGAGAAAATAGAACTGTATTGTCAAGTCATGTTATTTTTCCAGGAAACACTGAGCCAACGGGGCTTTGCAGTGCTGGCTATGTATGTGTCCTTGGCGCTGTTGTACCAACGCCCGCTGATGGAATTACAGGGGATCGGTGTTTGCCAGGATTCTACTGTGCCAGTGGTAGTGTCACACCTCAACCTTGTCCAAAGGGAACCTTCAGGTATTTTTAGTAAGATGGAATCCTTGTCGAAGCATGAGTGATGTTCAGATGCCAGTAAATGTACACAGGTTTGTGTGCATTCTGATATTGAGTTGGTAATTACAGTGGTAATTGCTCATATTTTCAATCTTAATCTTAAAATTGAGGGTTGTCCAAATGAGGCCGTAAGCGAAACCAGACAGAAGCCTTCGGTGCCGTACTAATGGGCACTTGATTTAGCACCAACTTTGAAAGGTCATCCTATGGAAGAGTGACATTTTAGCAGCTGCCAGAATTATCTTTATCTGCATATCAATTTTTGGACTGACTTTTGTTTGATAGTGGGGTGAGGTGAATCACATAAGGTTAATGTTTGGCCCAAAGTGTAAATTAAATCAACATTCCATCAGCTTTGATGTTTTTCCTGTTGTTTCTACACATTATATGAATCTATTTTAATTGTTTCATGCCCACCATATTAATGTTTCATCCAATGTTTTGGACATTAGTTTTGTAAACTGCCCAGTGGTAATTATAAGATTATCATTCTTACAATTCCCCAAAATATTCGGGAAGGGATTCATTCACATTGACGTTCTGGTTTCATAATTCCCCTTTTAGTAAATTAATTTGAAAATATTTAGAGTAATATTGGCACACTGTAGAGTTCCTGCCTTGCTTTTGATATGTAGCACTTGATCTTACGGCTTTTACAGTGACAAACCAGGACTAACTGAAGCCTCCCAATGTCACTCTTGTATTCCTGGGCAATACTGCGATGAAATGGGAATTACTGCTGTATCAGGACCTTGTTGGGCAGGTAATGTGACACGTCAAGTCTTAATGATTTCTTATCATTGGTTATCATTCGATGACTGCCAATGAATTGCTGCTCAAGTAACTGGATACAACCATCTTTGCCATTATGATTAGTTCTTCAGCAAGGAATCCTCAAACCCACTGACGACAGCTTTCTCAGCTCTCCCTTGCCACTTGGGCAAACCTAATCTCTCATCCACTCTTGACTTTCCTATTTCTAATTGACAATCACCACTCCAAGTTCTAGGCCTTACTCATCTATCTTTTAGATTTTAGTCAACAGAATGTCTTTTAAATAATGGTATGCAATGGGATAGAGTATTAGCAGCATTAATGATGTAAAAGAGTTCAGAATCTTGTATGCCTCTGATGTGTCAAGTGAATTGATTTATCTTTATGTGGAACATGGAACATAGAACAGTACAGCACAGGATCTGAGCCTTCGGCCCATGATATTTGTACCGAACATGAGGCCTAGCTGAACTGATTTTTTCTGCCTGCAGAATATCCATATCCCTCTATTCCCTGCACTTCCATGTGCCTCTATAAAAGTCTTAAATGTCACTATCATACCTCCCTCCACACCACCCCAGGCAATGTGTTCCCGGCTCCCACTACTCTCTCTGTAAAAATAACATGCCCTGCTCATCTCATTACAGTTTCCCCCTCTCACCTAATAGCTATGCCCTTTAATGTTGGACATTTCCACAAAGGGTGTTTGTTTTGGCTTTTGCTGATATTGTGAAGGACTGAAACAGACTTGGGAATAAACTGTTTTATGGTGACGGCAGGTGTAAGCCTAACCAAAGATGAAGGAAGAATGTTCCAACCACCTGTGGATTTGAGTTGCTCTCTGGGAACTGGCTCAGAAGTTCTCTCCTTACTACATGGTTTGAAGTTAAGATGGGTCAGCGTTCAACGGGAAACAAGAATGCTGAGATTGTTATTTATAATTCCTTTCTTTGTTTCACTTTCTAATCACTTTCCTGATTTACTACTTAGGGTTTTTCTGCCTCGAGGGATCCAAGTCTCCAGCTCCTAATGCCGTCACATTTGGTGACATTTGTCCTTCGGGCCACTACTGCACCAAAGCTACAACTCTTCCCATCCTCTGTCCACCTGGAACATTCCGATCATCTACTGGAGGCACTAGTGAGGAAGATTGCACACTGTGTCCTTCAGGTTAGTGTGTAATTACAACTACATTTTCTCAGGTATTTGAGTGCACATGGCAGCTTAGATTCTTGTATCAATTCATTCTGCAACTAATAGCCAAGTTTTTGAAAAGAGAATGATTCTTGTTCCAAGGTGTCCGAAAATGTATGATATGATGGAACCCATGCCCAAGTTTCCTGTCATGACATGAGCCTTGCTTTTGCATTTCTAAAGGATTCTATTGTATGGAACCAGGCAAAGACAACGCGGGAGATTTTTGTGATCCAGGATTTTATTGTAAGGAGGGATCAAAGACCGCAACACCACTTGATGGCATTACAGGTACCATGTTAAATGATCAATTACTTTTGTTTGGTTTTGCCATGTAGCCTATCAGAATAGTTACATGGCAGATTCAAACAAATAAGCAGAGTTGCCAATCTTAATGAACGTTAAGAAATTTTGGAAAGTCTGCCACTATAGAGATAGATTCCTGTTAATATGTACAATTTGTTGAACAGAATTGCATTTCTGATTCTACCTCTGGGATAAATGCCAAAATATGAACATATTGTGTCTATATATTGTCTATATTTGCAAAGGAAGGGGTAAAAAGAAATGCATTTCCAGTTGAAAGTGCGTTTAAGACTATTGAGTCAGCAGCAAGGTGTGTCGATCAGCTAACTTGCAAGGAAATTCGGATTCTATCTTTGCAAGACTCTTTATTTAATTTATTAACATAATTTCACTTTAACTTCTTTGAATTCAGGTGATATTTGTCCTGTGGGCCATTATTGTCCATTGGGTTCAGCTGCACCAATACCATGTGAAGATGGGAAATTCATGAACCGCACAGGAGCTGAAGAATGTTTTGTCTGCCCCAAAGGATCTCAGTGCATAAACAAGTAAGATACAAGGTGCATTGTACTGGAATGTAGTCTATGTGGGACTCTTGTAGAACGGGTGGCACAGCAGTAGAGTTGCTGCCTTATAGTGCCAGAAACCCGGATTCGATCCTGTCCATGGGTGCTGTCTGAATGGCGTTTGTATGTTCTCCCTGTGACTGCATGGGCTTTCTCTAGGTGCTCCGGTTTCCTCCACACTCCAAAGATGTGCAGGTTTGTAGGTTAGTTGGCTTCCGTAAAGTATAAATTGTCCCTAGTGTGTATGATGGTGCTCGTGCACGATAGTGATCGCGGGTCAGCATTGACTCAGTGGGCCGAAAGGTCCGTTTCCATGCTGTATCTCAAAAGTCTAAAGTTTGATCCATACTCTTTAAAGAATCTTCTGGGAACTCTCTATCACAGTCGTATTACGACCACTGTGTCATATAGCAACCTCTTTCCCTTATTTATACAAAGGGAGTGTCGGCAGCACTTCACTTGTCTGGGTGGTAATGTCAAAGCAGGAGCATTCAAACATTACCCATGAGTGCCATATGATGAAATCAAAGAAGAAAAATAAAACACAAATGAAAATATGTAAAAGGTAAGGAAAAGAGTCACAAGGATACTAGGAAGGACACAAGGAAGGGCTTGAATTATAAGGAAAGACTGCATAAACTGTAGCTTTGTTCCCTGGAGCATGAGGCCAAGGGGAGACCTGATTCAAGGTATTTAAAATCGTGAGGAATATGGATAATGTCATTTCACAGTCTTTGTGCCTGGTCTAAAACTAGATGGCATGAAGCAGGCAATTAGGTATTTTTCTTTTAGGTAGATTATAAAATACACTAACTTTCATTTCATGCTGTTGCTGAAGACCTAATTTCATCAACATTTCTTTTAAGATTTCAATTAGATATTTCTAATCATCCTTGCATTCATCTCTTTCTCTGCAGAGAGCAAGCTCAATCTTGTCCTCAAGGTTCATACTGTCCAAAGGGCACCAGTATATCTCCAACACCTTGCCCAGCTGGGACATTCGGAGCCTCCTGGGGACTGGGAGAGGGATCTGACTGTACTCCGTGCCTTGGTGAGAGAATATGGTCCTTAATTGTGTCAATTTTGCTTCTTTTTTTTAAAATCTATCATCCCCTATTAAGACATTTACAAAATATAATTGGGTCATTTGTGCATGGGTTTGTGAGGTCACCAGATGTGTTGTAGGACTTCATGAAGTCACGCATGGAAGCCAGCGATCACAAACTTGCAGCTCTCTTTGATCCAGCATGGTCTCGGCCTGCTCCATACAACAGAAGCCTAATGCAAGACCGTGTGACATTAAACCTCTGCCGATGACACAGTGGGAACTTGTGTTCACACCAACTTTGAAAGGATATTTGATGCTGGTGAACCTTTCAGAGGCTGTCAAAGGCATCTTTGGCTGCAGGTTCATTGGAGCATTTTACTGAAGTTCGTGAAACAAAATCATAAATGTTAACCAGCTTTCTCGTAAAGAGTGAAGTGCATACAACCGATGTTTTAACACCACTTTTACGATAATCATTGGCATAGATGTTCCATAAACTGCATGGGGGTTTCATACTGAAGCAGGCCTTCTCAAGATGTGAAGCTTGATTCTGTACCATTTAGAGGAGACCAGAATCCAATTAATTGAAAATCAAAAAACTATTGATGATGGCAATCTGAAATAAAAAATGAGAAACATTTACCACATACAGTGCCCTCCATAATGTTTGGGACAAAGACCCATCATTTATTTATTTGCATCTGTATTCCACAATTTGAGTTTTTTAAAGGAAAAAAATCACATGTGGTTAAAGTGCACATTGTCAGATTTTAATCAAGGCCATTTTTATACATTTTGGTTTCACCATGTAGAAATTACAGCAGTGTTTATACATAGTCCACAATACTCCAGGTGCGGTCTCACCATGGGCCTGTACAACTGCAGTAGGACCTCCTTGCTCCTGAACTCAAATCCTCCTGCAATGAAGGTCAACATGCCATTAGCTTTCTTCACTGCCTGCTGCACCTGCATGCTTATTTTCAGTGACTTTGTACAAGAAAAAAATGACACAATAAGAAGTAAGAGGTGTTTTTGCTGTTTCTAATGTATTATGTAAGAACATCTCAAAATAAAATTCTCAATCTATCATTCTTAGGTGGTTTCTATTGCAGTAGCTTAGGCCTGACACATGTTGAAGGCCCCTGTGATCATGGATTTTATTGTGAATCTGGAGTCAATTCTCCACGCCCTTCCATGCACTTCAATCACACAGGGAATGGTGGAGAATGTAGTGCAGGTGCCTACTGCCCTAGCAACTCTGCGCTACCTGTACCATGCCCATCTGGAACCTACAACTCTGAAACAGGTATGGACCCTTCTGGACAAATGTGAAGGTGGCATTCCATTTTCATTTATGTTCATCCTGAAACTTGAGCACATAAATCACACATAACATCTTCCTCCATCTACCATTTTAGCATCAAGCCAGTTAATTGACTGTGTAAAGTAAGCACGATCAATGCAATGTGCACTAATTGAGTAGAAGGCTTGTATCCTGTGAAGGTAAAAACTGTATATTGTTGAACCTGTTCTCCACCTAGACAAATAAATATATCTGTATATTTCTTCAATTACTTTTGAGTGAGGAAAGATGGTATAAAAATGGGTAGCTGCTCTATTCTGATTTCATTGGGCTGGAGCTACTCAACTTAACTTGATTATGTTTTGCTAATAGGAGGATCTTCACTGGAATCCTGCATACCATGTGACTCTGGCTACTACTGTGCAAGGGACGGTTTGAGCCATCCCTCTGGGCCATGTTATCCCGGGTTCTACTGTCCTGGCAATCACAGTTCAGTTACTCCAGATGCTTTCTTCTGCCCACAGGTATGCATTGATACTTGAAAGTAAAGAGTGTTGTTCCTTCACAACCGGCCACCACCACCACAACCATTTTATTCTGTGGGTTAACTATCCAAACAGAACAGAGAAAGGGTAACTAGACAGTCCCTGATGAAAGTAGAATTCCTGAGTATCTTCAAACAAACTTTGCCTACAGTTCACTTTCAATGTGAACTTCTAAATGGAGTAGTTAGATAATGAAAGCTATTATTGACCATGTTGATATATGATTCATAACTAAAACTGAATATGCGAGCAAGTTTCCCTCACCTGTAATGGTGGTATAAGTGCAAGGTAAAATATAATGTCGTGATTGGTTGTAGTACGCAATTCGTGTCATTTATTTTAAAAATCCAAAAATTACAAAATATATTGAAGTTTTCTTTATAACTAATAGTAGCTATGTGTAACTTTTTTCAAATATTATAGCTTTTTTAATTATTGAAGCGAGCTAAAGTGCATGATTTTTAGGTTGTGCACTCGTGACTGACATTATGGTTGTTAGCTTTTCTGATGACAGGTAGGTATGAAAGAAAGTTGACATAAAAGAGGCTACAAAGGCATGTGGAAATACTAAGTGAATGGGCAAATATTATACTGTATGTGAAAATGTGATTTTTTTACTTTTGGTAAGAAAATAAAAAAAGAAATGTTATCTAAATGAAGAAGTGCACAGCTCTGAGATGCAGATGAAAGTGAGTGTGCTTGTGCATTGTTTGCAAACGTCGCATTAGCAGGTTCAGCAAGTAATTAAGAAACCTCTCAATGTTATTATTCATCGTTTGGGGAATTGAACACAAATATAATGTTGTGGTTCAGTGATAGTACTTTGAAGAGACTACATCTCGAGTAATGCTGTAGTTTTGCTCACTGTAATTAAGGAAGGGTAAGAACACATTGACCTGAAATGGTTGAATTGCTCATGAGAAAAGACTGGACAGGCTAAGCTTGAACCTCAGAATAGTTCAGAAGAGTGAGAATTGAATTGACTGAAACACTTAAAATCCTGAGCAGTCATAATAGATTGGTTGTGGAAAGGATGATTCCTCCTGTACAAGAATCTAAAGCTGGACAACACCTATTTAACAGTGATGAGATGATTGTATTTCTCCCTGAGGGTTATGAGTCTTTGATACTCCCTTTCTTAAAAGGCAATAGTAGTAGGCCTTTAAATATTTTTCACAGCAAAGATAGACAGATTCTTGATGAACAAGGGTGTCCATGTGTCACCATGATGGATGGAAATGCAGAGTTGAGGTTGCTAATGAGGTCATGAACTAACATTAAATGGCAGAGTGATTGGAAAGAACAAATGGCCTTCTTTGCTTCCAGTTTGTATGTTTTCATAGCCAGGATTCGTTAAAATCGCACTTATCATTTTATTTTGTGATCTTAGTTCAAAAAAGCAATTAAATTGTTCATAAAATTGCATTCTTCATTGTGTGGTCTCCATTTCCATTGCCACTCACAGGCCAGTTAAAGATACTGGTGCAATAGATTCAGCTAGTACAATGATCATGGTAACCAAATGCTAATGTGGTCAGCATAATTAACACATTTTGCCCTTGGATTGATAATGTCTTCCTTTCTTGTACGTTCAAGTCATGCATTGGTGTCTAGATTATCAGGCAGAAACATTCAGTTCTATAAGACAGGATTTGATCACCTCTTGTTTAATTCTCCAAATACATTCAGCATTTGGTGCACAGTGAAGTATGATTTTTGTCTTCTATTTTCCAGGGACACTTCTGTCCCAAAGGTTCAGGAACTCCCATCCCATGCCCAGTGGGAAAATATCAGCCAAATTCGCATTCCGATTTGTGCATTCCATGTCAGGCAGGCTTTTACTGCAACGATGTTGCAACAGTAGATCTCAAACTCTGCCCACCTCACTCATACTGCCCAGAAGGTGAGTACTTCCATAAACAGTCGCATTATTTTTTTTTCTCTCGGTTGAGTTTACTTTTCTGTTCAGAATTTAGCTTTGGTTCATTTTACATTGACAATATCGTAATGTTAAAGCTTTCGAGAGTTGGCAGTATCTCCAAGTTATCATCATCATCATATCATCATATATATACAGCCGGAAACAGGCCTTTTCGGCCCTCCAAGTCCGTGCCTGTTGCCTAATTTTAAGAGCAATTTGAGGATTATATCCTATTTGAAGTACCGTCATTTCTTAGTTGAGGGCAAACCAGTGAATAGGCCTGGTTGTGTCAAGATAATTGGACAGGCAGTTCAACAGTTTATAATTAGGGTTCATGTTTCCATATTTACTTGAAAAAGGCGGTCATTCCAGCCGGTTAAATCCATGCCAGATCACAGCAATTACATTCCTTCAATAATTTGCCCATGACCTATCCTCCCCACATTTTATTCAACTTCCTTCAGATGCTGCCGCTCAGTCAGTTACTCGGGGCAATCTACTCAGCCAACATCTCTGAAATATGAGAGAAATCTGGAGAATTCCATGGAAACCCAAGCAGACAAGGAGCACATGCAAACTGCACACAGATAACTTGAGAGATCTGGATTGAATCCAGGCTTCTGAAGCTACATTGCCCAACTTTCTACACCCAATTGAACAATATGTAGACTCAGTGTTATGAAGCAGGATATTGTGCCTGACCCATGCCTCCCACAGGATGTCTATAGCTTAATTCTGCTCTCAGTGTCAAGTCCAGAAATGCAGCAGGAGGTCATATGTACTGGCATCTGACCCTTGGCATTTTGTTTACTTGCACCACATAATGCATGTGCTCAGCTGCCGCAAACACTGCAGCAAGCCAGTGGATTCTCATAGAACCACCTATTAGTCGGTCATAATCCAACCCACTAAAGAAAAGCTGCAGAACATGTGTCGCTTCATGTGATCATCGTAGCAGATGTGATAGGCGTACATGTTTAATGATGGCAATTGTGCCTCTGATTATTTGTGGAAACAAGTCCTATTCCGAAATTAAAGTGTTTTCTTTACAGAACTGTTGGTCTCGATTACAAGAGTGCTTCATTGTCAAAGATACTGTCTTCTGAATCGGGTGTTGTAATATAGCCCGCATGCTCCATGTGAACATAAAAGATCACATGGCACTATTGTAAGAGAAGTAGCAAGTTCTTTTAGTCCTTGCTAATGTATGTTGCTCAGTCATAGTGAAATGTAAAACCTATTAACTGGGCATTATCTCACTGCTGCAAAACACCAGTTCCCCTGGTGTTTGGCGTGAGGGAAGGGGGTGGAATTAGAGCTGCATTTCAAAACCGTCATTGGCTGCAGTTTTCTCAGTGCTCTGAAGCTTTGACTGGTGCTTTATAAGAAAAATATATTAGTTATATGTCACAGAAATGATTTTTTCTCACTTCCCCACTCAGCAAAAAGGTCTTTCAAACTCTAACATCTTTTTTCATAGATGCAACCTGACCTGCTGAGTGCTTCCAGTAACGTCAGTTTTTATTTTAGATTTCTAGCATTTGGATTTTGTTGTTTTGCAATTATCATTCATTTTACTATTCAAGGTGCTCATAAATTGTTTTGAAAGAATTGTCCCTCGTCATCTACTTCATGGATGTAATGGCCCAAGAAATCCAAGCACAAGATGTTTTATTCATTGTTTACTAACTTCTTGATACAAAAAACTTAATGACCATAAGACACAGGAGCAGAATTAGCCATTTGGCCCATCAAGTCTACTCTACCATTCAGTCATGGCTGATCTATTTTTCCCACTCAACCCCTTTCTCCTGTCTTCTACCCTGTAATCTTTGATGCCCTTCCTAATGAAGAACTTTTCAATTTCTGCCTTAAAAATACCCAATGTCTTGGCCTCCACAGCCGTCAGTGCCTCAGACCCAGAGTCTTAAAGCGCTCCTCAAACGGTAATCCAATCATGCCCGGGATCATTCTTGTAAACCACCTCTAGACCCTCTCCAAGCCAGTACATCTTTCCTCGGATATAGGGCCCAAAACAGCTCACAATATTGTAAATGTGACCTGACAAGCACCTGATAAAGTCACAGTGTTATATCCTTACTTTTATATTCTAGTCCCCTCAAAATGATTGCTAACATATATTCCTGTTTGTAACATCTCATATAGGTACCCAGATTCCTACTCCTTGTCCTCGTGGAACATTCACACCAGAGGAAATGACGGGCTTGAAGGGGGAAAGGCAATGCCTCTCTTGTCCCACTGGCAAGTACTGCAGGTCGGCTAATTGTTCCTGTTCAGACACTCCTTCATTATGGTTCTGTTCTCATCTGGTGTTGAAAGACTATTTAAAACTATCGTTTCACTTTTGAGGAAGCTCAAGTGCTTCATGTAGCGAAGGTTGGTGTAATAATTCTCAGTGAATATTTGTCCACGTCCATTTTGAGCTTTAAATGTCCTTTCACTAATTTTAGCAAAGGTAATGTAGAAAGTACTCCATGCCATTCCATTGTCCTAAAACAGCATTATGTTACACGGTTCAAAGAACCGCATAGTTACAGCATCATGTTGATAGTTTCAGCATGGAAAATCCCTGCTGATATATCACATCTCACCGTGTAGCTGAGCAGATGTGATTAGTTTAGAGATACAGCGCGAAAACAGGCCCTTCGGCCCACCGGGTCCACGCCGACCAGTGATCCCCGCATATTAACACTATCCTACACACACTAGGGATCATTTTTACATTTACCAAGCCAATTAACCTACATACCTGTACCTCTTTGGAGTGCGGGAGGAAACGGAAGATCTCGTAGAAAACCTACGCAGGTCCTGGGGAAAAGGTACAACCTCCATACGGACAGCACCCGTAGTTGGGATCGAACCTGGGCCTCCGGCGCTGCATTCGCTGGAAGGCAGCAACTCTACCGCAGCGCCACCGTGCCGCTGTGATCTTTGCAGAGATGTGCTACAATACAAGAATACTCTCCCAGCTACAGGCAAGTGTTGCTACTGAACGAGTGGATTCTGCGGTGCTGGGAGAGCAATCGGCAAGTACTCAAAGTAGGTCAGCACAGTGGCGCAGTGGTAGATTTGTTGCCTTACAACACCAGAGAACTGGGTTTGAACCTGACCTGGGTGCTGTCTGTACGGAGTTTGCACATTCTCTGTGACCATGTGGGTTTTCTCTAGATGCTTCAATTTCCTCCCACATTCCAAAGACGTACAGGTTTGTAGGTTAATTGCCTTTAGTAAAAGTCATAAATTGCCCTTAGTGTGTAGGGTAGTGCTAGTATATGGGGTGATTGCTGGATGCCTGGACACGGTGGGCCAAAGGACCTGTTTCCATGCTGTATCTCTGAAGTCTAAAGGTCAGGGAGACCTGGACAGTTTGGTGTGGGACACTGGCAAAAGTAGACATGTTCTTTATACCTGAAGATCTTGCAGGACTGCATCCATGTGCTCCTGGCTGGAGTTAGGTAGGGAGGTCTCTGTAAGAATGAGTTCTGTCTGTTGTCGTTGTCATCTTAGTTTTTGCATGCAAGTAAATTAGCGTGGCTGCTCCTGTGAGCTAAATAAATGGTAAATACAATTTCCTGTCCTTGAGTATGGAGTTTGCCAACCTCTCCAGTGCCACAGGGAGCCGTAGACTTGCTTTGTGACAAAACTCAGCAGCAGCCTGAAATGATGCTGAGGCTCAGCTGGGATTGGATGTAACCCTGACTTTCATGGGCAAAGCAGTCAGAGAATGTGTGAGGCTGCATCTGTGGTTGCAGGAGCCTATTAAATAGTGATGCAGGAGGCAAAATTGGGTTAGTTAAAACCTAGTTGTTCTGTGAGCAAATAAGAGCTGATGTTTTTCAGACCAGCGCAATTGAAAATAAAAAATTCACTGAAAATGTGAAAATAAAATTTCTCTCAGGTTCTAAGATGCCTGGGAATGGATGTACCGATCTACTCAGGGTTAAGCCAATTTTCAACAGCACAATATTGTTTATTGGAGTTGTGTGAATGAATTTCTAGTCCTGAGGCTCAATGCAGATTGTTCTAATGGAGCACACATCTCTCGATGGATAGCTATGAGCACATTGTCAAATAGAATTGCATACCCATTTTTTAGTGGTTTTCTCATGAGGAGAAAAATTGAATCCAGTTTGTTCGGCATTCAGTTATTTATTTGGAGGAAGTAGTCATCGGGATAACCTTGATTCTATTAGGCATATCTATCTTTACAGAGACCAGCTCTAATATTGCATATTTCAAATATTTTCTGTTCATTAAATTTCTATATTATTGTCTCAAACTTTATTGTGGAACTGTCCTTTACAAAATACTACACTACACTCTCAAATGGTTTGACAATTTCTTCTGTATTTGCTGATTATTTTTCTAAAAACATTTACATGAATCCCATCATGTTACACAATATTTTGTAGTCCATACTAGAAGAGAATGTAAAACCAAAGTTGAGATTTAATAAAGACCATTCCATCTACTATTGCTCCCCCTCCTAATGTGCTAATTCTCTGATTATAGAATCTTGCTATCCCTTGAGAAACTCAAGTTCACCTATCTCCATTGCATTGATTGGAAGGTCATGTTGAACAATAATCTTCAAACAATAAAATCTTCTTCCTGATGATAAAATCTAAAGATAAATTAAAGCAAAAATGCTGTATATACTAAACAGGACTGACCAAATCTGTGGGAAAAGAAATAGAGTTAATGTTTCAGCCTGCAGACCCTTTGTCAGAGATATGCAAAGGCTACTATTTGGACATAAATTATTGCACAGTATTTATCTTATTATTATATCCACAAATTATCATAACTTTTAGAAATGTTTTTCCTTCAAAAAATGAATATTAAAATCATTTTTCATCTGCACATGTACAAATATAAGATGTATGTCTCTTTACAGTGAAGGAAGGATTCGAGGGCACTGCGCGGCTGGATACTTCTGTCTTGCTGGCAGTTATAATTTTACTCCTCATGGAGTTCTCCCTAATGCCACAACTAACAATAATCCATGTAACTGGGGCCAAGTGTGTGCTGGACCATGCCCTGCAGGTATAATATCAAATAACATTTGATTTTATTCACAAATTCAATCATTGCCTCCATGCGGTCTGTGTTTCTGCTAAATGTTTAAAGCAAATATATATATTTTTTTGTCCATGTTTCCAGATATTCTACCTTCAGATTGTTACCTATTCTGTTACTAGATGTGCTACATTTCACGCGTTCTATTTTATTTTCTTCGTGAAATATTATGTAGTCAATACAGTGAGAATTGAAAGTTAATGTAGCCAAATGAGGAAGATCTTGGAATCTTAAATGTCCATTGTCTGTATCAAATTATATAAATAATGGTCCTTTGGCTCAATTCCAGGCCCATTACTCCATAATGTTTCTCATCCATTTTCAGTGGAGCATGAGAATGGGTTTGTTCTGTGAGCTGGTATTGATTAGATGGCTTCCTTCTAAGTATTATATAAATTGACGATAAGGTATCATATTCTAATGGGTCCGCTGAAAATATATCAACTGGAGATTGAGAGGGGGTCAGACCTACTGTTGTCTGGACGCACAGGCAAAGATGATGACAAACTTCAGAGAAGTGAGTTTACAGGTAGGGTATTGTCTGTGTTGGCTGCTAGCTGTCAGATTAGTATACTGGAAATAAAGTTTGACTTAAGACAAAATGAAATCAATTCCAGAACCATTTAGGATTATTTTATACTCTCACAATGTGTTCTATGATGAATCAATATGAGACTTTTAAGACATCTGTTTGTTGATATTCTCAATGCGAGATATGTATTAAGCAACTTGGTTTCTATCCACACACAACTATTAAATTGTTATGTCCGTCTTTGAAATGTTGTTGTAGTGTGGAGCCAGAGGATGCTTGCTGTCAGGAATGATTAAGGTGACATTCCCTGAGAATGAACCATTTAGAAAAGTATCACAATGCTCAGTAAAAATCGGAGAGTCATAGAACATTACAGCACAGAAATAAGCCCTAAAACCCACCAGCTTTACGCCAGTCATCAACAAACTATTTACGTTGATTCTATCTTAATTCTATTTTTTTATTCTCCCCACATTCTCACCAATTACCTCAGCAGAGAAATGTATTAAAGAATGTGGAAGCATGATGACAGAATAATCCAACTTTAGATAATTCCTCTGTCCCTCTCTTCCCCTCCCCCTTCCCAGTTCTCCCTCTATCTTCCTGCCTCCACCTATATCCTTCCTTTGTCCCGCCCCCCTGACATCAGTCTGAAGAAGGGTCTCGACCCGAAACGTTACCTGTTCCTTCTCCCCTGAGATGCTGCCTGACCTGCTGAGTTACTCCAGCATTTTGTGAAATGACAGAATAAGTGATTGATTGATTGATAACTGGTCAAATCAGCTATATTTTAACAAAATATATCATACCATAACATCAACAATTCTTACCCATTCATTTTGGCATCATTTGGGAAACACCACACAAATGACTTAAAAGTTCCAACATTCCATGTAGTTTACCAACAAAAATGTGAATTGTGCATTCTATTTTTGAAATAACTGAAAAGTTCAGATCTCTCTTGGACATCCAATGTAGCTTTAATGGAAGAGCTGTAAAATCCATAGATAGCTTTGGAATCATTTCCTGCTATCTTTACAGATGTCCTCAAAGTTTCACCCAAGGAATGGGAGTAGTTTTGAAGAAAAATTCTTGTTAAATTAATTAGTTGTGAGTTGTTTCCATTCCAAAGTGAATGTAATCTCCCTGGAATCCTTCAGGTTTCTATTGTCCTGAGGGGACGAAAGTACCCGAACACTGCCCTTCGAATACAATTAGATTACTGACTGGTGCCAGACAGCGAGAGAACTGCAAGCCATGCCCACCTGGATTCTGGTGCAAAGAAGGTATCGAACAAGTAACATAACAAACAGTAGATGGCTGGAACCTTGAGCAAAACACAAAGTGTTGGAGGAACTCAGTGGGTCATGCAGCATCTCTGGAGGGAATGGACAAACATTTTGGGTTGGGACGCTTCTTTAGTCTGAAACAGGATCCTGATCCAAAACCTCAACTGTCCATTCCCTCCACAGATGATGCCTGACCGTGGAGTTCCTCCAGCATTTTGCGGTTTGCTCAAGGTATCAAACAAGTTTACCGTCAAAATATATTTTTGGGATTTACTTAAATGTATTTAACTTATTAGAAAGCATCATGAGATTTTGCCTTTTTAAAGTGAGTGCCGTAAAAATATTTTGCCTTCTATTCTTCGGGAACTGAGTTTGGAATTAAAACAGCATCTGTCTACATGACAATTTTATTTTCCTAACATTAGTTGACGATTTGTCAGTAAATGTTTCAAGTCTCTTCCGTAGTGTGTTACATGTAAATGTTTGCCCTGAACTCAGGTGATCCCGTTCTTTATCGCTGTCCTGTTGGATATTTCTGTGATGGAGAGATCCAGACCTTGCACCTATTTCCTGGTGGGCCCCAGAAGTGCCCAGTCCACTCCTATTCCAATGTCAGTGGAGCAGCCAGTCAGGCAGCATGCCAGACCTGCCCTCCAGGATACTTCTGCAATGACACAGGTATTTCTAGCTTAGACCAAAAGCAATACTTTTAAATAAAAATGACTACTGAAGGTTGGCATCTTTAAAAAAAGATATTTCTGATAAGTGATATTCAAATGGCCATTTCTTTGGGTATAATTAAAAGCTAATTATTTTCAGTTTTAAATTTAAAAGGAAAGGTACAAATATAACCCCCTAAGTTTAAAAATGTTGACATAACGTAGAACTGTATTCAATTTTTCTCAATGCCTTGTCACCATGACTATGTTCTGAAACGGTCTGTATACTGGAAACTAGACGCCCCTGTAAATATGAACCAACGAACCACAGTCTATAAATGGAAACTTAGAGTGTGAGTTCCTGCGAGCATATCATTTACTTTTATCAGAAGCTCTATAGTAATTCAGATCCTGCACCAGAACAGATAATAATCTAGCATTCTAGGGATCTTTGTGGTGTAAGACTGGTAGATTTTCCAGAATATTGGGTTTTTTTTAGATTAATACCCCAAAATTGTTTTAATTAACTTTATTTAAAGATGGTAACCAGTATTATAATATTTTTTTCTGTGAATTAAGTAATTTAAAGTGAGTGTGGGAGCCAGTGCCACCGTGAGTAAGGAGGGAGCATGAGAATCAGGATTCCAGTGAGTGGGAAGGAAGTGTAGTAATCATCACCTGGTGAACTAAACGCCAAACCATCAAGATTTCTGATAGTCAGGTAGTGGAGTAATGGAGTTTTGCTGTATGTTCCAAAATTATAGTGTACTGCACTAATTAATGTGTCTACTATCAGGACTAACTGCCTATGAAAATTACAAATGCCCACTGGGGTATTGGTGTCCTGGGAAAGGTGGTCACATGCCCTGCCCTGGTGGAACAGTGGGAAACAAGACCGGTGCTGCCTTTTACAAAGACTGTCAACCATGTCCACCTGGTTACCACTGCCCTGATCCAAGACTAACTGGTGAACCAAATATCAATGGAATACCTTGTCGAGCTGGATACGAGTGCCCTGAAGGTGAGATTAAAGTAAAAATTGTAAATGGAAGTTATGGTGTACTTGGTATCAGCTGATAAAGGGTGACTCTGGTTTTTAGGATTGAATTGAATTGATTTGTCTGTCAAAAACAATTTGAACAAAATGTCATTACCATACAGTCATAACAATAAAAAGCAAACAAAACGCACAATCACATAAATTTAACATAAACATCCATCACAGTGACTCTCCTCCAGGCACCTCCTCATTGTGATGGAAGATAAAATAAGTCTTATCTCTTCCTTGTTTCTTCACTGCTTCACTGAAGATGCTGCCTGACTGAGTATTAACTCGTAGACTCATGCAGTCAACTGATCTTTGGAAGTGGCAGTTGACTGGTGAATCCTGAAGAACAAGTCCCAAAATGTAAATGCAAACATAAACCATAAATTTGACTGTAAACCTCTCATACATGAATAAAATATCCCTTGAGGTGATTTGAGAACAAAGTGAGTTCTGTGTCCAAGCCAAAAATTGAGCCCTCTGCTAATATCACTGAAACAGTTTGATAACTCATTGGTGTTGCTGGGACCTTGAAAAATTAGCTATAATTTTCCTGTGATTACAAATGGTTGCACAAAAAATATTATTTTGAGATGCTTAAACATCATAATGGCACAATATAAGCACAGGTGACTCCCATGTTATTGGGGAGGTCCATCCCTAGAAAACAGTCCATATTACAATGTTCCATCACAGGAAACCACATCATTGATGTATGCATCATGAAGTGTGAGTTTAAGAAAATCAATATTTTTCTCTCACAAATTCTGAATTTTATTCTTATCTTAAATGTTTGGAGAGTGATTCATGAATTCTGGAAGGACAAATTTCCATTTCCCTAACAGCCATAACAGGGGGGTCACTTGTGCTAGTTCTTTTCATTTAAATCTTTTTGAGCTTCAAACATCAGGATGGTAACAGTAACTAATGTGGTTTCCCCATTGTAGGTTCAATAAGTGAGGTTTTGTGCAGACCAGGCTCATACTGCAGTACCAGGACAGGGGTTGCATCAAACTGTCCCGGCGGTTATTTCTGTCCACTTGGATCCCACACATACAATACTCCAGAGCAATTGTAAGTATGAATCACTGGTTATTCTTACAATTATATTAATCAGAATTGCTTGTCAAACTATTACAGGGAATAATGGTACTTGGCCATTATACATCATTGTTAATACAGCACTAGTGCCTAACCCCAGGGGCCAAATTTGTGATTTGTCATGTGAACAAGATTTGCATTCTAACTCCTTTCATTCCAATCTGTACATTACAAAAGTAACATCTCACTCTTTACCTCACCATTAAAATGCATTGGCATGATCTTCTTGCATTTGCACAGTATATTTCACCAAAAAGAGATTACTTTGCCCATTTCTACCTAGGAGCACTTTTTAACTATATACTTACTAATTATTGCCAATCAATGTTTACAGTACTGAAAAGTATTTTTTCTAAACATGCCAGGCTTGTTTATTTTTTAATTACTTCCTTTTTTTTCCTCTCTTCATCCAGCTTATCTTCCTTCTCTATATAATTCTCAGTACCTGAAATGTCTAGTGTCAATGCTTCTGCACCAGATCCCATTTACTTCACAAACCCTCAATTTGATTAGTTCTGGAAGTCCATGACGGCCTCAGTGACTTTTGTACAAGGACACGGCGGGGCAGCGGTAGAGTTGCTGCCTTACAGCATTTGCAGCACCGGAGATCCGGGTTCGATCCCGACTATGGGTGCTGTCTGTACGGAATTTGTATGTTCTCCCTGTGACCGCATGGGTTTTTGTTGAGATCTTCGGTTTTCTCCCACACTCCAAAGACGTACAGGTATGTAGGTAAATTGGCTAGGTATATGTGTAAACTGTCCCAAGTGTGTGTAGGATAGTGTTAATGTGCAGGGATTGCTGGTCAGTACAGACTCGGTGGGCCGAAGGGTCTGTTTCCGCGTTGTTTCTCTAAACTTAATTAAACTAAAAAAAGACACCTATGTCCCTAATATGTCTCCTTTATAAAAAAAACATTTCCCATCTTTCATCTGCCATGCTCTCGTCCAATTGCTCTACTTGAATATCTGCTTGAAGCCTTTTAATATTACATCATTGGTCATAACATAAATCAAGACATTAGTGATGCGTGTAACATAGCTAATACAGTAATCATGAGAGACTTTAATGTACACAATGATTGTACTATTCAAATTAGTAGTAACAAAGTGAAGGGTGAATTATTGGACAGTGTACAAGATGGTTTCATGCGTCAAAAATGTAATGCTACGGTGGTTATGGGAGATTTCAACATGCAGGTAGACTGGGAAAATCAGGTTGGAAATGGACCCCAGGAAAGAGAGTTTGTAGAGTGCCTTCGGGATGGATTCTTAGAACAGCTTGTACTGGAGCCTACCAGGGAGAAGGCAATTCTGGATTTAGTGTTGTGTAATGATCCTGATCTGATAAGGGGACTAGAGGTAAAAGAGCCATTAGGAGGCAGTGATCACAACATGATAAGTTTTACTCTGCAAATGGAAAGGCAGAAAGGAAAATCGGAAGTGTCGGTATTACAGTATAGCAAAGGGGATTACAGAGGCATGAGGCAGGAGCTGGCCAAAATTGATTGGAAGGAGGCCCTAGCAGGGAAGACGGTAGAACAGCAATGGCAGGTATTCCTGGGAATAATGCAGAGGTTGCAGGATCAATTTATTCCAAAGAGGTGGAAAGACTCTAAGGGGAGTAAGAGACACCTGTGGCTGACAAGGGAAGTCAGGGACAGCATAAAAATTAAGGAGAGGAAGTATAACATAGCAAAGAAGAGTGGGAAGACAGAGGATTGGGACTCTTTTAAAGAGCAACAAAAGTTAACTAAA
Organism: Rhinoraja longicauda; assembly: GCF_053455715.1. Classification (NCBI taxonomy): domain Eukaryota; kingdom Metazoa; phylum Chordata; class Chondrichthyes; order Rajiformes; family Arhynchobatidae; genus Rhinoraja; species Rhinoraja longicauda. The sequence goes on along the minus strand of NC_135984.1, from coordinate 15,704,085 downwards.
AAGGCAATACGGGGAGAAAAGATGAGGTACGAGGGTAAACTAGCCAATAATATAAAGGAGGATAGCAAAAGTTTTTTTAGGTACGTGAAGAGGAAAAAAATAGTCAAGGCAAATGTGGGTCCCTTGAAGACAGAAGCAGGGGAATTTATTATGGGGAACAAAGAAATGGCAGACGAGTTAAACCGTTACTTTGGATCTGTCTTCACTGAGGAAGATACACACAATCTCCCAAATGTTCTAGGGGCCGGAGAACCTAGGGTGATGGAGGAACTGAAGGAAATCCACATTAGGCAGGAAATGGTTTTGGGTAGACTGATGGGACTGAAGGCTGATAAATCCCCAGGGCCTGATGGTCTGCATCCCAGAGTACTTAAGGAGGTGGCTCTAGAAATAGTGGAAGCATTGGAGATCATTTTTCAATGTTCTATAGATTCAGGATCAGTTCCTGTGGATTGGAGGATAGCAAATGTTATCCCACTTTTTAAGAAAGGAGGGAGAGAGAAAACGGGTAATTATAGACCAGTTAGTCTGACATCAGGGGTGGGGAAGATGCTGGAGTCAATTATAAAAGACGAAATTGCTGAGCATTTGGATAGCAGTAACGGGATCATTCCGAGTCAGCATGGATTTACGAAGGGGAAATCATGCTTGACAAATCTACTGGAATTTTTTGAGGATGTAACTAGGAAAATTGACAAGGGAGAGTCAGTGGATGTGGTGTACCTCGACTTTCAGAAAGCCTTCGACAAGGTCCCACATAGGAGATTAGTGGGCAAAATTAGGGCACATGGTATTGGGGGTAGGGTACTGACATGCATAGAAAATTGGTTGACAGACAGAAAACAAAGAGTGGGGATAAATGGGTCCCTTTCGGAATGGCAGGCAGTGACCAGTGGGGTACCACAAGGTTCGGTGCTGGGACCCCAGCTATTTACGATATACATTAATGACTTAGACGAAGGGATTAAAAGTACCATTAGCAAATTTGCAGATGATACTAAGTTGGGGGGTAGTGTGAATTGTGAGGAAGATGCAATAAGGCTGCAGGGTGACTTGGACAGGTTGTGTGAGTGGGCGGATACATGGCAGATGCAGTTTAATGTAGATAAGTGTGAGGTTATTCACTTTGGAAGTAAGAATAGAAAGGCAGATTATTATCTGAATGGTGTCAAGTTAGGAGGAGGGGGAGTACAACGAGATCTGGGTGTCCTAGTGTATCAGTCAATGAAAGGAAGCATGCAGGTACAGCAGGCAGTGAAGAAAGCCAATGGAATGTTGGCCTTCGTAACAAGAGGAGTTGAGTATAGGAGCAAAGAGGTCCTTCTACAGTTGTACCGGGCCCTGGTGAGACCGCACCTGGAGTACTGTGTGCAGTTTTGGTCTCCAAATTTGAGGAAGGATATTCTTGCTATGGAGGGCGTGCAGCGTAGGTTCACTAGGTTAATTCCCGGAATGGCGGGACTGTCGTATGTTGAAAGGCTGGAGCGATTGGGCTTGTATACACTGGAATTTAGAAGGATGCGGGGGGATCTTATTGAAACATATAAGATAATTAGGGGATTGGACACATTAGAGGCAGATAACATGTTCCCAATGTTGGGGGAGTCCAGAACAAGGGGCCACAGTTTAAGAATAAGGGGTAGGCCATTTAGAACGGAGATGAGGAAGAACTTTTTCAGTCAGAGGGTGGTGAAGGTGTGGAATTCTCTGCCTCAGAAGGCAGTGGAGGCCCGTTCGTTGGATGCTTTCAAGAGAGAGCTGGATAGAGCTCTTAAGGATAGCGGAGTGAGGGGGTATGGGGAGAAGGCAGGAACGGGGTACTGATTGAGAGTGATCAGCCATGATCGCATTGAATGGCGGTGCTGGCTCGAAGGGCTGAATGGCCTACTCCTGCACCTATTGTCTATTGTCTATTGTCTATTAATAAGTTGAGATGTCAAATATGGAAAAGGCGATTTTAGATCTGCATTGTGTATAAAAGGTTTATTAATAACCATGTTTTAAGGATGCTTTTAGGAAAAAATAACCATAATATGATAGGATTTTGTATTGAGTTTGAAAGCGATATTGTTTGTTCTAGGGTATCTAAAACAAATAAAATATAAATGTATGAGGAGCGCGTTGGCAGTTGTTGAGTGGGGAACTGAATCAAAAAGGCATATACATAATCCACGTACACATGGTTTGGTGTAGGCACAAGGAACTGCAGATGCTGGTTTACTGAAAGAGACACAGTTGCCTCCGCAGGTGCTGCCTAATGTGCTGACTACCTCAATCATATTGGGGGGGGGTTTCCTCAAGATCCGAGCAACTGCAGTTTCTTGTGAATCCCTACGGCCTGATGATGTACATCCCAGAGTTCTTTTCAGGGTTGTCAATGCTGTGTTAATCAGCAGCAATTTTTGACAAATCCATGAGTGATTGCGTGTTTCAGGATTAAAAAAATACAGAAATCGCTCTGACACAGTGGGTTGGTTTTTGTCAGAATACAAGTGATTTCTGATTTCTGCAGTTATATTCATTCTACATGAATAGAGACGGATGAGAAAAATACATTGTGACTTTTAATATCTGAACACATGACTCAATGAACTCTTTAAAGGGCAAACTGTCAGCATAGGCAAAGCTTTGGCAGCACATTCGTCATTCCTTCTTAGAAATTAGTTATGCTGGAGGCTTGAGAATATTAAGCTGATATAGGGGGTACTAAACCGACTTGATCCCCTCCATTTTGGCTTCCATTCGCTAAAACCATTGTTAATGAGGTTAAAAAGAAGCCCTTCAACAATTTGAGATGGTTGTGGTCTGTGATAATATCCCACAGGTTGCCACACACCCACAGTAATGCATGATTAATTCTGTCACTGCAAGCATATTGATGTGATTGAAACTGGCATTTACACAAAAAGAGCGGCACTTCTAACCTTGCTGAACCTCAGATTACTTTAATGAGTGTCTCGAATGCAGCAGGATTTTCAGAGGACATATCTATGACAATAAGACCAATTTAAAACCTCTGTCAACTTTGTCATGGTTCAATGACTTTCTCGTTGTAGGTGCGTGTTCCCGTATTTCTGTCCCGCTAATAGTTCTTCGATGCTGCCCTGTTATGGAGGGCACATGCCGGTCAACGTGACAGGGTTGAGGGATCATCTGGTGAAAGCCTGTCTGCTCTGTGAGGCTGGAACTTATCGAGGAGGCTCTGCGGCCGAGCTCTACTGCAGACCGTGTCCAGCAGGCTTCCATTGTCCAAAGGGTACGTCAGACCAGGATCACCTTAGTTAATTTATTCAATATGTATTGGATTCAGTTCGAGAAGATTTTTTTTCGGCACAAGTAATTTGTTCCTTTCCTTTAACAAAGATTAAACCATTAAATCTGTGGTCCATCAGCCCCAGTCTAGGTTAACGACTGTTCTTAAGGCAATGCAGTTATGACCAGATCTGCAATCTGACCATATCCGCCGCATCTCCATAAGTTCATAAGTCATGATAATTTTCCAGTACCTTGAGCTGCCTGCTGTTAGTAGCCCAGGTCTCAAAAGACTATAGAGAGCAGGGAAAAATAAATGCCCAATAGATCATGAGTTCTGAGCTATCTCGCAGAAGTCCTGGTTTCCAAATATCCATTGGATCATTTAATCAAAATCAGAATGAATGCATTGAAGGTAGTGGTGAATTGCATCACCGATGTCTGCCTTACCAAGAGTTGACTCCCAAAATATGATAAGTAATCCATGGTTTCCATGTTGGAGAGCACTAAGGTTCTGCAGGGGCTGAATGGTTGCACATGTCGAGTGCAAGGACAATATCTTCTCTGCTTCAGTAGAATTGGTGATGACGTGGTGTCAGCCGCGAGCATATGCAAACGTAAGCATCTTCTGCATACTGCAGCTCATTTGCTGACGATTGGTTTTTGAAGTATAGTTGCCATAGTTTGAGCAGCTTTTCATTAGATCTGAAGATTAGGTCTGCACCCACGGGAGATCTGTTGGAGATGAGATGCATATTGAGGGAAATAATACGGGCAATAACACTGTCTTGTTTGATACTGGCCTTCATTAAAAATAGTTCCCTTGTAGACTCATGCGATGGGGATGAATTGCTGTGAGCAGGTATTTGAGGAGTGTTCACCCAAGCACGTCTTGACTGATGGGGTCAAGCACTTTGATGAGGTCAAACATTTGCTCTGGTGATGAACTAATAACAATATGGACTGTTTAAACCCAATGGCTTGTCTCTTTGCTGCACCCTAAGATATTTGAAACATGTTTATTTGTGTGCTTAACTCAAAGTACATAAAAATATCCGTGTTCCTAACACAACATGCCAAGAGCACGAATAAAACATATATTTACTCGCTGCCTCCAGCTGCCATGCAAGATTCGTAATTATCCTAATCTCATTTTGTACTGATAATTTCTACACATTCAAGTGCATTAGTAAGGACCTGCTTGAGGTCAGATGCTATCTCATCTGAGCTCCTGCTCTGCGTACATCTGACTCAGCGAATAGAGAAAAAAACATCCTGAGATAAGGGATTGGGAGGGGGAGGGGAGGAGGGATGACATGGTGGGTGGTGTGTGCAGAATGCAGTAGTGATCAAGTATGATCTGGCCCACTAGCTGTGATTCTATTCAATGGACACGCAATAGATCAACCTCCGCCTGAGGTTCATGAAATTACAGTAAAAAATCATTGTTATATCAAAAAAAGATTTATTATACATAGTCAAAACCATATGCTTGAAGTTCAACTGTCAAGAACAGCTCCATGATACACAACTCCAATTTTCTTTTGTCATTTTTTCACCCCATGTAATTCCTCACAGGTTCTGCAAGCTACCTGTCGCACCCCTGTCCAGCAGGCTACTATTGTGTTGAAAACACCACATTGCCAAAGCCTTGTCCCCCAGGAACATATGGAAATACCAGCCATTCGAAGCATCTCGGTGAATGTCACCCATGTCCTGAAAACACATTCAATCACCTGCATGCACAAGTAGCTTGTTTCCCATGTGGGAGTACTTCATACGCGCGACCAGGTGAGCAATGAGTGGGGCCAATGAAGTGAAAGGGGTCCAATAATATGAACTGCTCTCAAGATTAGATAGAAAGAACAGTCTTAACTTGCACTCCAACCTGTATTAGCAACTGCAGTTGAGTAAGAAGGAAGCAATGAAATAATTTTTTAAAAATTAAAAATTAAAGTAAATTAAAAAAAATTGAAAGTAAATTTTTACAAATTATAAAAAGTTATTCAGTGATGTTTGGATCTTACTAAAGTGGACCTGGTGTCCTTGGCAACATTGTCACCTGTAAGGAATCCAGGTTTATTACATTGTTCTTTTCTTTATAAGACCAACACAATGCTTTGGAGAAATAGTGCTGAAACTTGTGACAATAACAACTTCGGGGGTAATAAAGACACACGTACAGATGCTGTGAAAGCCTTTTGGAATGTTGGCAATGTTCATGTTACTCTTTAACAATCCTTGCAACCCTCAGGCTCCACAACATGCAAGTGCCATGGTTTGAATCGGGCTTTTCAGGAATCAGATGGGTCATGTATTTGTAAGACTGGCTATGTTTACTACAATGAGGCAGATCACAAAAACTCAGATAGCAACAGTGACATGGACTGTCACCCTGAGGTAAGAGGAAGTTCTCGGGGACGATACCAACAAGTCCTGACAATTTTATTGTTGAAGATACCAATTAAATTTTGAATCAGCCAGTTATGCTCAGTATTGCAAGTGTAGCCATCAGATCAAGAGCTAAAATTTAAAGTCTCGCATCATCTACTGATTTAGTTCCCTGTTTTCACTTGGAGGAACAGCACCTCATATTCCGCTTGGACAGCTTACAACCCAGCGGTATAAATATTAATTTCTCTAATTTCAAGTAACCCTTCCATTCCCTCTCTCTCCATCTCTCCCCCACCCTAGCCATCCTGCTAGTTTCACTGTTCATATCCTTCATTATCACCTCCTCCACAGCCAACAATGGACCATTGTGGGCTCCTTGCCCATTGGTGCCACCTCTGATTTGTTTTGTACCTTTCCATACCTCTAGTTTCCCTTTCCCCTGACAGTCTGAAGAATGGTCTTGACCCGAATCTCCTTTTCTCCCGAGATGCTGCCTGACCCACTGAGTTACTCGAGCATTTTGTATCGATTTCCAAAAACATTTTCCAGTTCATTGAAGTATCAGATACATGTTTTTAGTGCTGTTGTGAGGTTCACTGAAAAGGAAAAATTGTTCTGGAATAACAAGGGCAAAACTAGAGATCAAGAATCCATAAACCAACTGCTTAAACAAAATGTGGCATAACTATACTTTTACATAGTTTTGGAGTTACTTATTCTCAGATTTGTACTTTCTTATTCAGTGTATCATTGATTCCTGAGCCTATTGAAATGATGGTGGCAAATCTGTTGATATAAATGCTGATCGAGGCAGCTGCTAATAAGGAATTAATGTTTGTGTGGAGATGATCGACCATTTCCTTGTCTTGGTTCCCTTTCATTTTTTTGTGGTTCTTCACGTTGTTTATCTTTTCTGTTTGTGACCTGCATTGTACACTGTCTCTCCTCAGGTGGATGATCGCTGTGGCACCAATGAGGCACGATTGGCATCATCGAGAAGATGTGTTCTCCCTGAGCACCATAACTGCACTCCAGCGTGTGGGGAGCCTGGGGGAAAGCTGGATGTAGAACTGGGAATGTTAGTTACAGCACTTCAGAAAGAAATTTCTTGCAACTGATACGCATTGGGTTGCTTTACAATTATCATTTACCTTTGACCATTCAATTTGTTTGTCATGACTCCAATATTCCAATCACCTGACACTTTAATTCTGCCTGTCATCCTGACTTCTCTCTGCCGGGTCTCTGACCCTATTCCACTGCAGCTTGAAGTAAGTTCACAGCACCACATCTTCTGATTAAGCACTCCACAACTTTCAGTAATTGAAATTAACAATGTCTGATAATCAGCATTAACAATGAAATTATAACTGTCTGATAATCCCTTTTTCATTTCCAATAATAATTCTGCTTCTCTTATCTACACCTCCTCATATCTCCTGTCACTCTGTTGCTCTCCTCCACTTTACGCTAACATTACATTTGTCATTCAATCCCTTCTGCCTTACATCAAACCTTCCGTTTCATCCTCCTCCCTTGCTCTGCATGTTAAGATTCTTCCCACAAATGCCTGACCTGAATATTTGCAGGGTTGTTGCAGGAGCTTGACTCGTTCATTAATCAGACCCATGTTCCTGCTAAATGTAAACCCTCTGCCTAATTCCCGAGTGAATCATGTAAAATGAATGGTATTTATTTCAAGATTCTCTATTCTGCCTTCTGCACAAAGCATCTACCACACCACTTTAAAACACGCTTGACCTCAATGGAGAGTTTCTTGCCTTTCATACTTAATTGCAAAAGAAATGCTGCTAGTTTAGCTTAGTTTAGAGATACAGTGCGGAAACAGGCCCTTCGGCCCACCGTGTCCATGTCGACCAGTGATCCCTGCATATTAACATTATCCTACACACACAACGGACAATTTTTTTCCACATACATCAAGCCAATTAATCTACATACCTGTACGTCTTTGGAATGTGGGAGGAAACCGAAGATGTCGGAGAAAATCCATGCGATCATGGGTAGAACATACAAACTCCATACAGACAGCACCCATAGTCGGGTTCGAACCCAGGTCCCCGGCGTTTCAAGCGCTGTAAGGCAGCAACTCTACCACTGCGCCACCGTGCCGCCCCGCAGGGTTATTTCAAATAAACTACTTGTGATTGACTAAAGCTATCCGTTTATTCAGATCTGTAATGCATGATAAACATGCAAATCATGGGGTGGGAGGAGGGGAATAATTTTCTGCCTGAACGCTAGTGTCAGGATGGATTAGCTGCACTAAAGAACATTGACCAATTATCAAAGGCTCTGGTGAGGAACCCCTTGAATTGAATGTACTTATTTATTTAGAAAGAACCACAGCTCTCTGACCCTGATCTGTTCAATTAGAATCCTGCTTCTTACATCTTAACTCCAAAGACTTGCATTTGCCCCAAGTCCCCAAATACCTTTGGCTAACAAAAGCCATCCATTCCCACATTTAGAATGAACAACTGACAGGCCATTTGTTCCCCTTTGGTGGAATTAATTATCTCCCAGTTAATTGGTAAGTGTTATGAGAGTAGTGATCATAGAACAATTTTAGGAGAGAGGGAATGGGTGACGTTTCGGGTCGAGACGTTTCGGGCCACAGCTTAAGAATAAGGGGTAGGCCATTTAGAACAGAGATGAGGAAAAACTTTTTCAGTCAGAGAGTTGTGAATCTGTGGAATTCTCTGCCTCAGAGGGCAGTGGAGGCCAATTCTCTGAATACATTCAAGAGAGAGCTAGATAGAGCTCTTAAGGATAGCGGAGTCAGGGGGTATGGGGAGAAAGGAGGAACGGGGTACTGATTGAGAATGATCAGCCATGATCATATTAAATGGTGGTGCTGGCTCGAAGGGCCGAATGGCCTACTCCTGCACCTATTGTCTATTGTCTATTGAGACCCTTCTTCAGACTGAAGAAGGGTCTCGACCCGAAACGTCACCCATTCCCTTTCTCCTAGATGCTGCCTGACCTGCTGAGTTACTCCAGCATTTTGTGATACCTTCGATTTGTACCAGCATCTACAGTTATTTTCCAATAGAACAATTTTAAGTATCTGAAGACTATAATAGTTCTGGGTGGATTATTGTAATGGTGACTAAAAGAGACATCAGTGACTCAAATTATTCAGTGAATGAAACAGCTTTTTAGATTGCAAAACACAAAGTGCTGGAGGAACTCAATGGGTCAGGCATCATTTATGGGTGGATTAAACAGGTGATGTTTCAGGTCAGGAACCTTAAGTTGGCTGATCTTTGCCACGGAAATAATTGAATTGCAATTGGTTCTGGTTGTGTTGAACTGCAGAATGGGGAAAATCAGTTTTAGGTAGACAAGTCGTCCAATCACTCTTTCTGGAAATTAAGCACGTGGTCAAGGCTGGAGCTTTGAGCATGAACTTTGGATAAAACACAGGAGAGTATTTAGCTGTCATAAGATATCCATTAAATTCTTGCATACTTTTCGAAGAAAGGAGGTGAAGTAGAGAAAAGAAATCTGAACACAGTTTTACTATCAATTTATGTAGATGTTGTCAAAGCTTAAGTCATGGATTTATATTCCATCTGGAATTTTAATGCACAAGCTTTCTCTTACATTCCAGATGTCATTGCAATAATTACATCTCTGCTGAGGAGCTCTGTGACAGAGTTTGTGTGGCTAGAACTCTGAATATCTCTGCAGGTACCCGAACGAATGGAAAACTTGTTTTAACCGTTCAAAATGGAATGGCCAAGGACCAGAAAGAGTGGGTGAGACAATAATAATATAATCTTACTGCTCCCTCTATCAATTCCTCCATGCTCTTGCACTCTGCCATTAGTAAGACTTCATCTGTACAAAGCATGTAGAAAAAAAGTGGTGTCTTCTGAGTTATTGTTCTGTTTTTATAGAATTGTACACGGGTACCAGACAGGATCCCAGAAGGTAAAAGCAATTATCTAGTAATATTTGACAGGAGGTTAGATCTTTCTTTCCAGGGTATATTTTGTGATTATTGCACTCGACTAGAAATAGATTTCTATTGAGCAGTCAAGTGAATGAACATGATAATTCAATCAACTGCAGATTTCCTGGTTAACGCAAGTTAAAATAAAAAGATTAAACTAAAAATTGTATGCATTAATCTAGTGATTTTTTGCTTTGGCAAGCGTTTTTGATGTGTTTTACATTCTCAGGTTGTGGCGGAAGTGCTTGGTCCTGATGAACACAGTAAACTTGAAGATAGTCTGAGAGTCCAGTTCATCCACTTTGAGCCTGTTGGAATTTTTGGTTGGATTTTATCCAGAATTAATGCAGTTGAGGAGTTCCTAGCAGGTCAGTCACTGAAGCATAAGCTGACTGGAATGGGACTGATAATGGTTGAATGCAACAATCAGCGAGACAGAGAAAATACAAAAATAAATTACCGTGGCTTTGGCAAGAATTTCGTAACAATTATTTCAAACCAACTATTACGGTTTGTTTACAGTGTAACGGGAAAATCTTTTAAATGTCGCCACCTGACAAAATGAAACATCTTTCCACAATTTAAGTCATTTGCCACTTGTTTTATAGATCTTTTCAAGCATAATTTATTAACTAGCGTGGGCTGCTACAGTTACATTAAAATGTGGATATATGTATTCATAAAATGTACTCCCTATGATCATGATATCTATGTCAACATTATACATTGAGAACGTTTGTGCAAACAGTTCTAACACCAGATGTCTGTGTATTAGGTATCCGCAGTTACAGGCCATAAACACTAGGTGAAGGTAGTTGTCCATTGGATTTTGTATGTTTAGATTTAGATTTTTTAGATTTGGATTTAGAGATACAGCGCGGAAACAGGCCCACCGAGTCCGCGCCGCCCAGCGATCCACGCACATTAACACTATCCTACACACACTAGGGACAATTTTTACATTTACCCAGTCAATTAACCTACATACCTGTACGTCTTTGGAGTGTGGGAGGAAACCGAAGATCTCGGAGAAAACCCACGCAGGTCACGGGGAGAACGTACAAACTCCGTACAGATGGCGCCAGTAGTCAGGATCGAACCTGAGTCTCCGGCGCTGCATTCACTGTAAGGCAGCAACTCTACCGCTGCGCCACCGTGCATCTCTCTTTTTATCTCTCCAAAACTGAGCAATCCCAATTGATCTATTAATACATTTTAATTATCTTCATAATCACTTGGGCTTTGAGTAAAGCAAATGTGTTTTTAAAATAAATGAAAGACACCACGAGTACAGAGGAGTAACTGGGTTTTCAAGTAAAATGTCGAAAGAACAATTGTTTTGCTATCAGAACAACCCATCTGATTAGTCCATAGTGAAATAAAAGCGTTACTGCCATGATTAGTCACATTAATTAGAGAAACTGAGCAAAAGAATCAGGCCTAGGAAAATAGCCAAAGAAGATAAGGCTGATATAGAACATAGTATATTACATCCCACAAAACAGACCCTTTATCCCAAAGTGTCTATGCTGAACATAATGCCAAGTTGAACTATTCTCTCCTGCCCGCACATGATCCATCTCTCTGCATCCATGTATATCCACATGAAGATACAAAAGCCACCTAAATGCCATTGTCGTATCTACTATAATGATCATTATTCATAAGCTTGCTCTCAGTTCAATGCAACTCATGGGAGATTACACGGTAATGTATCATTCCAGCCAAGAATTAATTATCGCCTTTCTTAAAGCTTTCAATTGCCCAGTTTGACAAATTAAATATTGGAGAACCTTATTAAATTTAATCAGACAACATTAGGTGAAGCCAGTCTGGTGCATTAACTGCACGATAGTCCTATGCTTTATTGAAATCTCCCTGTCAGAAAGGTTTGCAGTTTACTTTATTTAAATGAGTGGTCCAATTATGCCAAAATTAGGATTATTTTGGTTTATTCTGCAATGCAAAAGAGATTTGATTTGATGTTAACAGCCTGCCCATTAGTGGGTGACACCTTGCTGCGAAATGTGAGAAGTTCTGCACAATTCCAGAAGTCTCACGTTTACTGCAAAGTTCCACTGATCATTTTTTGGCCCTGCTCATCCACTGAATGTGAATTCTTGCAATGGACCATAAAATTGTTGTACTTGTACGATCTTTAATCATCTTTGAATGTTCCAGCACGTGAGTAACTTTGAGAAGCATTCAAGACGCCATCCTTGGTAACTGGACAACTGGGCGTGTGGCTTTTCTTGTTGTTGGTTTTTATAGCGGTTTTTAGGCAAGAGCCTGTTCTACAGTTCTGCGTAGAAGGCCCTACTGATGTACAGTTTTTTGCCTTTTAGCTGGCCTTACCGCTAAGTAAGATCAGTCTTCTGGGTATGAATTAACAATTGTGAATATGATGTGTACCTCAGTACCTCATTAGTAAGTGTTGAAGACAGACTGCACCCAGGAAGTTGTTTATTTGTTATGTATTCAAAGCCTAGTTTAAAACCTAATTTGATCAAGCCAAAATGGAGAACAGATATCCTTTGTGTGTATTTCATCAGTGTGATTACAATCCATTCTTAAACACTGTCTTTCATCTTTACCTGTGCAGAGACAGAGCAGCCTGAAATAGTTGGACATCCACGGTATCGGCCAAAAACACGAGGACACTTGCAAAGGACCACTTCCACAGAGTTGCATGGAGGAGTTCACAAAATTCCAAACCCCATTGTCTGCCTAAAACCAAATGACTTGATCCTCTTCAAGCTCAACATCCATCAAAGCAGTGAGTATCTATGTAGAAACAAGGAACTGCAGATGTTCGTTCATACACAAAAGGACACAAAGTGCTGGAGTAACTCAGCGGATCAGGCAGCATCTCTGGAGTACATGGATAGGTTCTCCAGAGATGCAGCAAGCCAGGTTCAATCCCGACCTCTAGCACTGTCAATCTGGAGTTTGTATGTTCCGCAAATCACTGGATGGGTTTCCACCCACACCTCAAAGATGTGCTGGTTAGATCAATTGGCTATGGTACTTTGCCCGTTTACATAGGAGAGTGGCAGAAAAATTGGTGAGGGAGAGTGTTGATGGACATTGGGAGAGAACAGGGTCACAGAAAATAGATAGGGAGAATGATGGAGAATTGATAAGAATGTTCTGAGAGTGGCATAGACTCAATGGACCAAATGAGCCATCTATATTGTAAAAACATTTTAGATAAATATAAAATATCTAAAACAATATTGAATGAATAGGTCTTCTAGCAACACACACATTACACTTTCCTGGTTGAAGTGCAGGTTTGTGGAACCAAGCAGCATGTGTTTAAACAACAAATAGAAACTTACTTTGGCTTTTCATAATATAACATTGAGGTCCCATTTACATTCAGTTAACTTTGGACCGGCCATATCTTTCATAATAAGCAGTCTTTTTTAAATTCTCTTTGACAGATCGAAGTTTGAGTCACTACCCTGTTTACCAAAAAGACCACCTGTTCAACACAAATTCAGAGTGGGATTTTGGATCCTTCAGGAAGTTGGATTATTTTATCAGAGAAACCAATGTCAACATCACCAGGTGACCATATTCCATATCTGTGACCTCATGTGTTTGATTGATAGTTGTACAATAAAGTGTTTTATTTACTGCCTGTCAGAAAGTAGTTTTCATTCTGACTATTCTTAAGCTCTAAACTCTGGTGAAGTAGCACAATTATAGTCCAGATACCACAGTAGGGAGTATCCTGGTTATGATAATTATCTTCTAAAACTAACGGACATTCAAATGCATCCTCTGGCATGGGTGCACATTTGTGCTTTCACCCATCACTCTCATCCTTAGCCTTTCTCTTTCTCACTATCACTCACACCCACTCTCCACTATCACTCGTACCATCCACTCTCTCTCCCCTTGTTTCTCTTACTCTCACTCCAGTCTCTCCTGCATGGTCTTCCCTTTTTTAAGTTTAGTTTTAGAGATATAGCACGGAAACAGGCCCTTCAGCCCACCGAGTCCGCACCGACCAGCGATCCCAACACATTTACACTAACCTGCACATACCAGGGACAATTTATACTTGTATGAAGAATAAGCCAATTAACCTACACACTTGTACGTCTTTGGAGCGTGGGAAGAAACCGAAGATCTCGCAGAAAACCCATGCAGTTACGGAGAGAATGTACAAACTCCGTACAGACAGCACCCATAGTCGGGATCAAACACACGTCTCTGGCGCTGCAACTCTACCGCTGCACCACCGTGAGCCCCTTCTTTAATATTATTTAATTCAAAGAATTCTTGGTATCCAGCAACCATGAAGACATCATGCTAAATGAACTGAGAATCATATTACAGATTTGTCGTTAACAACAGACCAGAGTTCTAATCATCTTTCATAGAATACTGACTAAAGATGGAATGTACACAAGATTAAGCTAGAAGGCAAGATATTATAAATTCAAGTTACTTTTATTTTAAAATCCATTGTTCTGAAATATTTATTGGAATTATAAATCACCGGTAATTTTTTAATTTGCTCAGTAGTAAATTTGACATAATACACCATCAATAACTCACTTGGACCTTGTGCTATAAAATGTAGCATTTCACAGATATTTTACCACAGTTATATTGTGCTCCAGTATGATTGCACTTGAAATATGGTATGCCGGTCTGGGCTCCTTACCTAATGAAGGATATACTTGCAACAGTGGGACTGTATTGTGGCGTCATCAGATTGATTGCTGAGATGGGTTTTACAATAAAGGTGAATTGAGCCAATAAGATTCTTTTTACAGGAAAATTCTTATGGGGCTTAACAGAATAGGCACAAGAATGGTGTTTCACTTGGCTAGTTGCTGGATGTCTAGTCATAGTCTCCATGTAAGTGTTTGGCCATCCAAAAAAATATTTTTCACACAGGGGGTGGGGGAGAGGATTGTTGGAATTCTGTATCTATGAGAGATCTGGAGGCTCAGTTGTGATGTATATGAAATGTAAAAACTGATGGATTTTTAAATGTTGATGGAATCTAAGAATTTGTGGTTGGTTCATGTAATTGGAGCTGAGTTAATGTGTCAGTCATACCCTGTCTGACTGGGGCTACAGGCAGAGGTGGCTGAAAGGCTTACCCCTGCGTCTATTTCTTATGTTCTGACCATTTTGTGTCATTTCAACTGATTTTCCTCCATTGGAAATAGTGCAGTCTGTGAAAAAGGATGTAATCACTGATAGAAATATCTGCATTTTTACATTAAGCTCCAGGTGTGGGATAATCCCAGTTGCATTCAGATTCTTGGAATACTGATGCTGATTGCCTATACTTATACCATTCTTGCAATCACAAAATCTGAAATATTATCATAATAACGCTAATTTCCTTTATGCTAGATTTGCACATGCTTTTATGGAACCTGGGAAGTACGTCTTTCATGATAATGCAGCAGCTGATCGTACACTGATTGTAAGTGTCAGCAGATTTAGTGCAGAATGTGACGCTGCGTTACCTGTCCAGCCCTCCTCTCCCTTCCAACTGTTGAGACATGGAATTCTAAAGCGACAAAATCTCAACCTGACACCAGACTGGGTCTTCATTACAGGTAAACATTGTTCTAGCTTTGGAGTAGGGACAAGGAGCAGCCGATGCGGGTTTATACCGAAGGACGCAAGGTGCTGGAGTAACTCAGAGGGTTGGGCAATATTTTCAGAGAACATTGATAGGCAGCGTTTCAGCTCCTTTCAACTTCTTCAGAATTCTTATCCTAATTCGGGGAGAGTCTGAAGATGAGCCCTGACCCGAAACATCACCTATCCATGTTTTCCAGCGATGCTGCCTGACCCGTTGAATTACTCCACCACTTTGTGTCCTATTGTTCTAATTTTGTAATGTAAAAAATAATTCCTCTTGGAAATAATCAATAAAGTATGAGGTAACTGATAGAGTTTCAAAACGTAGTCTGAAACCCCAGTCAGTTCATTGGTTCAAGATTTAACATAGACATCCTGCTTTAAGCAGTCTGAGTAAAAACACATCCATGCACTCTGATCTAATACAGTAGAATCAGATTTCACATTTGTTGTAAATCATCTAATGTTATATTTAGGGAAACTAAAAGGGGTAACTTGGTGCCCAGGTTTTTGGGAATGGCACAATTGCAGCCCACATTCCCCAGTCCTGCAAATTAATCTCCTCCCAGTTCAGAAGGCAACCTCACAGCACAAGTTAGTTCCAGAATCCAATGTGAAGCTCTCAGTAACAATAGGGTTTTGGATGAACTACAAGAGTGACTTTCAGGGCTCATAACAACCTCCAACTACATAACTCTAAGTTAATAAGTGATAGGTGCAGAATTAGGCCATTCAGCCCATCAAGTCTACTCTGCCATGAAATCATGGCTGATCTATCTTTCCCTCTTAACCACATTCTCCTGGTTCTCCCCATAACCCCTGACACCTGTACTTATCAAGAATCTATCTGAAGAAGGGTCACGACCCGAAACATCACCCATTCCTTCTCTCCAGAGATGCTGCCTGTCCCACTGAGTTACTCCAGCATTTGGTGTCTATCTTCGGTTTAAACCGGCATCTGCAGTTCCTTCCTACACAAGAATCTATCGATCTCGGCCTTAAAAATATCCATTGACGGCCTCCACAGCCTTCTGTGGCAAAGAATTCCACAGATTCACCACCCATTCAACTCCACTCAGGATTCTGATTAACTTAAGAAATAGTGGCCATTCTGAAAAGGACTGTTGACAATCCCCAGAACACACTGAGCAAACATGTTGATGCATTTACTCGGATCATTCCACCACAATTACAATCTTACTTACAGCAACAAAAATCACATCTATAAGTGGTGAGTGAGGATGAGTTCCAGTGACCGAGATAACATGACACCAATGGAGTTAAATTGTAAACAAGAAACTTTAAAGCCTCCTCACCAATAATAGAATTGAGTTTTAATTGATATTTACTTCTTTTAATACACATCTCTCACACACGCAAGATCAGTCTCATGATTGCCCACTTACATAACAAACCATGCTAGTAATTGACTGGATTTAGTCCAGCACAATTAATCTTGCATCACAGTGAGGGGGTGTTTGGAGTCACTGTGATGGACGTTTGTGTTGGGGTCATGTGTCTTGTGTTCTTTTTTGTGTGTGACTGCTATGTAGTTTCGTTCAGTACCTTGGTACCGAATGACAAATAAAGCTCTGTTGAACTGTTGAACTGTTGAACCTGAGAAATTTACAAGCTGTAGCAATTTCTGTAGATCACCACAGGGAGTGTGTGACCTTAAAGGATAGATACAGCGGTGAATTAAATATCTCAACCAAACAAGCAACTGTAGACCAATTTACTAGGATGTGTAAAAATCCTTGTCATGCATGCAAATCTCTGGACTGTACCTGGAAGGAACCTAGACAAAGTCCTTTCTAGTAGCTAAAACAACAATTTCCATTTTTACACCTGAATCCTGTTTTATGAAAACTAGAGAATACTATCCTACACACACTTGGGACAAATTTTGCACATGCACCAAGCCAATTAACCTACATACCTGTTCATCTTTGAAGTGTGCGAGGAAACTAAAGATCTCAGAGAAAACCCACGGGGAGAACGTACAAACTCCGTACAGACAGCACCCGTAGTTGGGATCAAAACTTGAGTCTCCGGCGCTGTAAGGCAGCAACGCTACTGCTGTGCCACTGTGCCGCCGTTAATATTAAACTATTTTTCACAAATTACCTTTGTCTTAAAGAGACAATGTATATGATATGATATGGAATATTCATTTAGCATGCAACATTTTTTCATGATATAATAATGCTGTACATGTTATTGTGTTTGATCAATGTTTTATGATAACTCGCAATTTTCGTTTCAGTCCTTAAACCTTTATACAGATGATTTATATAATTGAGAAACAGGAATGTTAATATACGCACCCTGTTGTTTTCTTCAGGAACTCTTAGTGTCCTGGCTGTGATGACTGCAATGTTCACTGTGGCAGCCCTGATGTTGAAGCCTGTCCAGTCTTCATTAAATCCCATGCAGAAGTGGAAACCAAAATGGCGCAGTTTGGGGGAACCTTACATCCCACCTGGATATGTCATAATGAAAGATAGGTAAGCAAGAGGGAGCTAATCAGAAAAGCTTCTGCTAATCAAAAACTAGCACCACACAGTTCAGATAATGAGGTGAAATCCACAAAGATCATCCCTTGTTTTACAAAGTGGTCCTTTGATTTTTTTGACACTTAAGGAAATAACATATTTATCTAGGAAGCTCTTTGTGGCAGCTAAAATATTGAGTAGCAAAGTAATGTCATAACATTTCCTGGTTTGTGAATGCCTTTGGTGAAGGCTGGCACAGTTGTACAGCATGTTGGTGCCCTAATGCAGCATAACCTTGGCTACCGTAATGTATTTCCTCCATCTGGGAAATTCTCTTTGTTTCACTACCAAAGATGGCCAATTGATGGAACTACTGACAAAGCCTTTGCATCAGACCTAATGCCTGTTGGAGTCATAGAGTCACACAGCATGGAAACAGGCCCTTTGGTCCATCTTGCTCATGCCAACCAAGATGCCACATTAATTGTGCAAGGGTACCGAACAGATTCACAAGGATGCTCCAGTACTGGAAGACTTGAGTTGTATGTAGAAATTGGACAGGCAGTGAGTTTATATTTTCCTGGAGCAGAGCAGATAGAAGCGTAACCTTAAAGGGATATACAAAATCATGATGGGCTTGGATAGAGTGGATGATTACAGTTTATTTCCCAGGATAGGGAAGTCTAAAATTAGAGGGCATAGCTTTAAGGGAAGAGAGGAAATAATTAAAAGGGATCTGGGGGGCAAATCCATCACACAGAGGATGTTGGGTATGTAAAACAAGTTACAAGAGAAAGCTGTAGAGATGGAAAGAAATACAATGTTTGAAAGACATTTTTACAGGTACATGGATGATAAAGGCTCAGAGGGATATAGGCCACGTGCAGTTAAATGGGACTAGCTCAGTAGACAACTTGGTTGGCATGGACAAGTTAAACCAAAGAGCCTGTTCCCATGTTGTATAATTCCATGAATCTAAAGGGCCTGTCCCAGTTGCGTGATGTTTAAGGCGACTGCCGGCGACTGCCGGCGACTGTCAAAGTCGTAGCAGATCCCCGAAATGTTCTTTTACCCTACGACAATGACCACGACAATGCCGAGTCAGGTCGATACAAGTTACTTTTTTTGTGAAACTAGCACCTGGCTAAGAGATTACACCGTCTTTGGAAACATCGCGAAATTCCCACGCTTACCTGACCGCCAAACTGTCGCCTCCAATCTACCTGTCAAATGTCCTGACGGTAAATAAATTGGTTAAACAAAACTATCTTCTGGTATCTTCAAATGCCTTTTCTTAATTTAATATTATGTGCTTCTAAATGCATCTGCGACAACCTAGCAAACCTGGGGACAGCATGCGACAGCGCCCGCAATAAGCTACGATACCTGGCTACAAGCCAGCTGTCGTCGAGAAACTTCTATCTGGAAAAAATTTCCGCGACGCGCAGAAATCCACATTCATTGAAGACTCCTCACGATCATGCCCGCAACACCCTGGTGAACGTTCGGCAAGAGCCTAGTCCACGGCAGTCGCCTTAAAATCGCCTAAGTGGGACAGGCCCTTAACTCCTCCACATCCCACCTCTCATCTGTTCACTAGGTGGTATCGAAAGTGGCCAATTAACCTACCTGCCCACACATTTTTTGACTTGTGGGAGGAATCTGAAACACTTGGGAGACACACACGTTGACAAGGAGAATTGCATACAGACATCAGTACAGGCCAGGATCAAACTCGGGTCACTGGAGCTGTGGGACTGTGGATTTCCTTGTGGCTTGTGCATTAATTCAGTGCAGTGACAAGATGCAATATTTTCTCTTAGCTTGGATTTCTATGAAGCTCTTGGACCCCGAGGAGCTGGAGAAGGAGCAGAAACAGAAGAGTCAACCCACGTTATAGGTAATAACAAAGTAGCTACATCCCTGCCTTCCCATATTGAAAGGATGCCTTACCACTATAAATCGGCATATTTTCTATCAATTTCCCCTATTGATATAGCAGCTCATTTATTTATCACTACTTCAGTTTGTAAGTATATTTTAATGAAAATAAAAATCCATAGGATTTAGGTTCAGCACTGGGTTCAGATCTTCAGAAACAAGGAACTGCAGATGCTGGTTTACAAAAGAAAACACAAAGTGCTGGAGTAACTTAGATGAAAAGACCAGAGGGCTGACTCTCACCAAGCTCTCAGAGAAGGTTCTGTAGAACTGGGAGACTACGCTCTTCATGTTGAATGCCATGAGTTTGTTACTGCTGGGTATTGCAGAAGATCCCATCACAAAACTCAAACTGATTCCCTGTCGTGGAGTCACAGGTAGAAACCAGATAAAGTCTCTCTGCATCCATGCAATTCCATATTGATCCACCTCCAAAATGGCCTGAGTTCTCCCACTGTTGACTGTGCCATCTTTTTTTTTAAAAACACAAGTGCAACCAAGTTTCAGAACTTAATCCTGAATCATAAATCACATTTATCATCTCCAATCTGTGTGGTGAGTAAACACAGTGATAACTTAAGATGTCATTAGCTGTGTCAGGGATATCAGGAAAACCACAGTTGTATTCAGGTGAATTGATCATTGAAGTGCCAAATTGTTGTCCTGCTTTACGTATGGTTTCACATATAAATGATTATTCACAAGAATTACCCTATTACCTTCATGCATATTTTTCACATTTAAAAAAAAGTCAAATATTAGATCAAATTTCTAAATTCTTCTCCAAACTCACCACTATATTTACCTATCGAAGGTATCACAAAATGGGTGACGTTTCGGGTCGAGACCCTTCTTCAGACTTTATATTTACCTATGACCCAGAGTTTCAGCATTCTGCAGGACTGAAGGTTTAGAGCAACTGGAGGACATTAAGGACAGTACTGAATTATAAATTTTGTTTGCCGTTATTATTTAGTTTTATTGGTATTGAATTAACTTGGGAAGGGAACAAATATCAGATTTCAGCACCTGTAAAGATTGAAAACATCACTGCATTATATAGTCAATTAAAACTGTTTATTAATGTACAAGAACATGTACTTTACAGGTTTTATTTTTTAACAGCTAAAAGAGCACAAGAGATTGAATTGGAGGATTTTAGTGTCCGCACCTTGTTTGATAAACTGGAGGACCAGAATCTTCACCTTGCTTCGCAGCTGAATAAGCAGAAGAGTGACCTACAGGCATTTTATCGACATATCAGCCATCAGATGCAGGAGCTAAAGGTTCAAAATGCTTTTTTTAAAGTATTGAATTTAAAAAATAAGGTCAAAAATCTTGCATGATAACCACCATAATAATACATATTGTTATTAAAAGTCTGAAATAATTCAGTCATTACATTATATTACAGTTCAAAAATCTAAGCTGATGCTGAAACTTTGTTGTTGGTAGGTAAGATCGTGAAATAAGAGAAGGATTAGGTATATAGCCACTAAAACCTGATCCACCCTTCTACAGGATGGTGGCTGATTAATCACAATACTCCATAATTTTTTATTTCTCCAGATCACAAATGTTATCAGTGTTTGGTGTGCTCATTGATTTGAACATCAGAGAATTTCATGACTTGACAGCCCCTAAATGAAAAAATCCCTCCTGATCTTCATGTCAGATCTCATTATCATTATCTAGAGCTTGTTCCCCTAGTGCAAGATTATCCATCCAAGGGTAACATCTCATCATCCACCTTTAAGAGCCTTTAATGACTTGAGAGAATGGAGACCTGTTCTACTCAATTCCATTCAACTCTAATGTGAAATCATCCCTGTACTTTTTATCATTCATCTCCTGTTATCCTATTCAGTTTTCAGGTCATTCACAACTCACTTCTACTTCTAACTCAGATCCACAAGCAGAACAAACTATAATGGATCAATTATTTCATCCTGCCTTAGTCCAGTTGCTTCCTATTCCTTCTCACATTGTTCAATCTCTTTTCATTTCCATCCATGACATTTCTGATGTCCTCTGTGACTTTGATAATTTCCCGACCCCGGATGTCTCGCGTTCAATTTGGACAACTTATTTCTCCACATCTCTGTCCCACACCAAAATGTCCTGAGGCTCTTTCCCCATCCCTTGACAATCCCCAACCCAAACTGTCCTTCTTTACCCATTCACTTCCACCAAATTACAGGGTAGAAAGACAACCTACTTGGTTCTAATCTAATTTTACTTCACAACTTCATTCGGGTTTTGTTTGATTTATAATTCAAGTTCCTTTTACTTCATATCCCTTGATATATTTTTCCAGAAAAATACTTGTCAATTTCCTAGAATTGGCACTCGGCAATTCAAGAGACATGGGTTTCCATTACCCTTTGTGTGAAGATAGGCTTTCTGATGTCATTCAAGAATAGTTGCGATTTCTATTGAATTTTAGATTCCAAATCTTCTAAAAATGGTTCTTTTTCACTTTAGGATATGTTAGAATGTTTAAACCCTTATGAATGCCCAAGTGTAGAAGAAAAATGGGTAACAGTAGACAAGATGGAAACCACAACTGCTGCTAATAATGAACCATTGGACACAATGAAAGGTAACAAATATATCCGTAGTGCCAATAGTCTGCTTCAGGATTCATGTTCAGTTGTTTTCCTCCCCCCTCAACTCCATCCAAGGACCCAAACAGTCTTTCCAGGTGAGACAAAGGTTCACCTGCACCTCCTCCAACCTCATCTATTCCATCCGCTGCTCTAGATGTCAACTTATTTACATCGGCGAAACCAAGCGCAGGCTCGGCGATCGCTTCGCTCAACACTTGCGCTCGGTCCGCATTGACTAACCTGATCTCCCGGTGGCCGAGCACTTCAACTCCCCCTCCCATTCCCAGCCTGACCTTTCTGTCATGGGCCTCCTCCAGTGCCATAGTGAGGCCCACTGGAAATTGGTGGAACAGCACCTCATATTTCGCCTGGGCAGCTTGCAGCCCAGTGGTATGAACATCGACTTCTCCAACTTTAGATAGTTCCTCTGTCCCTCTCTTCCCCTCCTCCTTCCCAGATCTCCCTCTATCTTCCTGTCTCCACCTATATCCTTCCTTTGTCCCGCCCCCCTGACATCAGTCTGAAGAAGGGTCTCGACCCGAAACGTCACCCATTCCTTCTCTCCTGAGATGCTGCCTGACCTGCTGAGTTACTCCAGCATTTTGTGAATAAATACTGAATATAGTTGACGAGGTTAAAGGAGGGGCATGTGAATCTTTGTCTGACCTGTGAAGGGCTGTTAGGCTCCTTGGATGGTGGTGAGGGAGTGTAGGGAAAAGTACTTCAGCACATACAGTTTCAAGTGAAAATGCTAGGGTACAACGAGAGGTGAGTAGCTAGGGATGAAAAAATCAAAGACTCACGGAGAAGGTGGTTCTTGCGGAGAACAGAAAGGGTAAGGAGAGGAAGATGCGACTGGTGGTGGGGTCACATTGCAGCTGGCAGAAATGACATAGGTTGACATTGTGGATGTAGTGATTGATATGGTGAAAGGTGAGGTCCAAGGGAATTCTATCTCACATTGTTCGGGGGGGGTAGTTGAGAGAAGATATCTGGTAACTGAAGGAAATGGGATCAAGAGTCCATTATTTTTTGCTAGGATGTTACCTGGTTTGAAGCATTTCACTTAGAAGAAGAGATTCGATAGGTTACTCTTGTTTTTTCTGGAGCAGAGGAGACAGAGTGGTGACCAGACAGATCACGAGGGGGGTCGTTGGGGAACGGCAAGATTTATTTCTTTTACCTTGTTGGAAGCCATTGCTAAAAGGTAGGAGATTTAGAGGATCCAAGTTTTATCTAGCTATCAAAAGTCCATGAAGCGTAATTGCTTCATATATATAATAACCACTGGAATTTATTACTTAAATTTCAGCAATATGAGTCATGGTCAATGTAAAATCACCATTAATCAAAAGGTAGAATAGTAATTAAGCACAGGGTGTAAATCACAGCCAATCTACAAATTCAATCAGATGTGTCATTTTCAATGATAAAAAATGATACAATTCGTCTAATGTAAATTCTTGAGCAAATTAACACCATATAACACCAAGATAACAAGAAGACACGGTGTGGTTGGGAAACACGTGGGTTCTTCCAGTTTTCTCCTTCCCCTCACAATGTCTAAAGAAGGGTCTTGACACGAAACGTCACCTATCCACATTCTCCAGAGAGGCTTCCTGACCTGCTGAGTTACTCTAACACAATGTGTCCTTCACAGTACCAGCCTTGTCATACAACATTGTCACTGTGCCAAATATTTATTAACATCTATAACTCTCCATGTTTACTTTTCAGGAGGAGGAGCAAGGCAGCAACTTGAGGAACTATTTTGCCATCTACATACCTTGGTTTGTAAAATCAACTCTGGACACATCACTATCTCTAGAGAAATCATTGAAAAGGCAAATGAACGATTTGGATATCCAGGTGGTTCGGCTCTGTCCACTCAAGATCAGATCGATCCAGAGATAAGAAATCAAACAAGGACCAAAGTTAGTCATGAAACAGAAATACAATGCAACAAATGGCACGATTAATATAATGGTTTAATATGTATCAATAGTGGGCTGATGGGGTGTTGCAGGAGATAGTAGAATCACACGCATGCCCTCCAGAAGCTCGCACCAACCCTCCACAGTCAGACATTGCTACTCAAGGAAAACATGCATAATATACATTAAGAGTATAAGCCACATTATTGCAGGAATTACAAGGAATTAGCTCAGTGGTTTAAAAACTAGTTAACTTAACTATTAAGCATTATAATGCACATAGTAGGTGTTTAATAATGTTAAGACATCAAATAGTTATGGGAGGCAATAGCTGTGGCTGCCATATAATTACTTGGGAGAGCAAGAGAAAATATAACCTAGGATGGGAATGCAGCAAATATAAGCAGCTCTCTTCAAGAAATAATATGTATTGTACCATTTGATGTCTCAGGAAGACATCAATAAAAAGCTATTTTTGAGAAAAGTGGGTGCTAGCCTCTGTCCTGGCAACAGGTATTCTTCAGACAATGTCACTAAAAGAGATGACCTAGTTATTACCAAATTACTGTTCATGGGAGTTTGCTGTGTGCAAATTGACTGCTGCGTTTCCTCCACTAAACCAGTGAATACAGATAACCCTCATTATAACAGACCATGGGGAAGGGGGGGAGGGGTGGAGTGTCCATTAGTGACGATTATCTGCTATATCCGAGAAATACATTCGCTCCAGCCACTTAACGTCACTCCATGAAACAACAAGTTGTTTTCACATACAAAGTTCTAAATTTTAACAGGTAAAAATGTATTTTTGTTAGTGCAAGTTAAAAAATACTAAAGGCTGTTTTTTACATTGTTTATTTAATAGAGTATCATTGCACAAGTATCGATAGAAGCAATTGCTTGTCCATTTCAGTGACTCCCACAGTGTAACTAGCAGTCGTACTTTTAAAGAAAAAGTGGCGTTTGATTACTGTGGGGACAGACTATCTGCTATCATCAAAATCTGGTATTTAGAGGTCCGTAATAAAAAGGGTAGATTGTCTGCAGCAATTCATTAGGTGTGAAGCAATTTGTGATTTGTTTTAAAATGTCACTAGTTGATATTTAGCTGCCAGCCTTCCTTTCATCCAAAGTATAAAGCAAATTAAACTTTGCATTTTGTTATTTTCTCTGCAGCTCGTGAACCATGTTGGCCGGTTTGTCTTTGATAGTGCATTAAAATCAATCACTGTTCAGAAACCAGGAACAGATTTATCCTTGACAAACGGTGAGCCTGAAACCCTAAAACATTTTTCAACATCAATGGCTGGATGTTGTAGTAAAAATAGCTGCAAAGCTGTCAGCATATTATTAAACAGTACACCAGGTGGCTACCTCTGGCATAAAAGCAGAGAACAGCTGACTGAATGGCCCTGAATCTCCAAAAGTTTATTTAGCTCTCAAAACCATTTATCCTGGTTGTTCTGATTACATCAGAATGATTTATATTGCCAAGCCCAAGTGTGTACCAGCCTCGTGCCACACGCAAGAGCACATGCAAGTAGTCACTGAACACCAGTTGCATCTTTGCCTCTTTAGAAATAGGAAACATAAGACCAGGCCTCTTCCATTTGGACACTTGAATTTGTTTTGCCATTTGATATCATCATGGCTGATCTATCAGCTCAAACCCCACAATAGTTTACATTTTTTATGTCCAGAAATTTGTTTGTCTCATTCTTTAATCTTAAGCAATTTGGCCACCACAGGCATCTTAAGTTCACAGATTTTCCATGTTTCATGAGTATCCTACTTAACTGAAGCATTCAAAATGTAGAAACAAGGATCTGCAATTGCTGGTTTAGCAATGAAAGACAAAAAATGCTGGAGTAACACAGTTGGTCAGGCAGCATCCCTGGAGAACATAGACAGGTGACCTTTCGGGTCAGGACCCTAACCATCACCTTTTGGGGTGAAGGGTCCCGACCCAAAACGTCATCTGTCCATGTTCTCCAGGGTTGCTGCCTGACCTGCTGAGTTACTCCAACACTTTGGGTCTTTCCTTTACTGAAGCATTATCTTCCTACTGTTGTACTCAATTGCCTTAGCAATAACTGTCAATGCTCTGTTAGCTTTCCTCAATACTTGCTGTGGTATTTTGCAATTCATGCCCTTGGATGTCTAGATCCCTCTGCATCTCAAAGTTCTGAAACTAAAATACACCCACAGACTTCCTGGCAGACCTGGTTAATAGAATAGGTCAAGAGATAAACTGAGAGACTGCAGATTCTGGACTCAGGCAAAAATAAACTGCTGGAGGATCTCATTGGCTGAAGCATCATCCATAGAAAGAAATGAACAGGTACCATCTAGGGTTGGGCCTTTTCTTCTTCTTTTGCTCAAGAATGAATCCTTGTGAGGCCATTCCTGGTTGTGGTGAGTCGTTCAAGAAGCTAGAAATATTCACAATGACACCATGGCTGCACAGTTCTAATTTCATCTAGAGTGCTGTGGGAACTCTGCCATATGCACAAACCATGTTAAGATCATACTTCCAGAGAAGATGCAATAGGAGGGTGAGAGCAACCCTGATGAATGCTTAAAAGGACACAAGGTGCTGGAATAACTCAGCGGGTCAAGCAATATCTCTGGAGATCATGGATAGGTGATGTTTCAGGCCAGGACCCTTCTTCAGACAGAATTACTCCAGCACTTTGTGTCCTTTTGTGTAAACCAGTATCTGCAGTTCCTTGTTTATTCATTCTGAGGAAACCCTGACTGTGTGACATAGACACAAAGTGCTGGAGTAACTCAGTGGGTCAGGAAACATCTCTGGAGAAAATGAATAGTTGACGTTTCGGGTCGAGACCTGTCTCCAGACTCTACCCAAAACATCACCTGTTCCTTTTCTTCAGAGATGCTGCCTGACCCACTGAGTTAATCCAGCATTTTGTGTCCATCTTTGGTATAAATCAGCATGTGCAGTTTCTTCCTGCATTGACTGTGTGGGACTGGATTTGCCTGTGTACCAGACAAGGCAGCAATTCCAAATCACTTTCTTTATTAACATTAGCCAAGCAATTGGGCTGTAATGGCAACACGACACCTTCTGATCATTTTAGCTGGATTGGCAAATTTCTGTCTTGAAGATTTGAACTAACAACCTTGGGTGATGTTGATTTCATATCATATCATCTGCATGTATATTGCCAACTAACTATAGAGTGTGATGATGTGGATGTGCTCTGAGAAATGTGTAAGAGAAACATCAGAAATTATGCATGTCATTATATCTATAAATGTTTTGTTTATGCAGAAGTGGTGCCAATGGCAGTTTCAACTCCTCCTTACAATGAGGAGCTAACAGAGATCCTACTATCCTCTCCTCTTCTGAAAAGACTTGAAGAGATTAAACAAACATTAATAAATCCTCAGCGTGACATCAACGCAGGTAGGGTGCTGATATTATGCAAACTCGTCACTCCAATACAAATTGAGAATTTACCAATGAATTAATGCTGAGTACATGTATTAAATAAAATCTCAATTAAAATGAGATTAGTTTAATTGTACAATTATTGGTCAGAGCCAACTAATTTCGTCTCATACTGGCTTATGTATTCACCTTTATTGTGATACTTGTTTGTGATTGGTGTATTTTGTGAACTTTCTGTTGCCTGGTCTCTCCATGTACATATCTTAACAAAGCTACCTGCTTTTGTGTGGCATTGAGCCAATCTCTCAAATAAATAGGACGAGGAGCCTTTCCTGCCTGAAACTGGCCTCCACAATTTCCCCCTCTGACTGAAAGCTCTGCAACTCGTAACTTTAAGTTACTTGGACAGTGGAAGTTGACAGATAGAATCCAACAGTCATTTCTCATAGAATTAACCACATCTACTGAATTGATAGCATAGTTTCAAAACCTCTGACATATTCATTGCGTGAATCCATTCTTACCGCCTGATTGCCTCATGGTACTTAACATTATGTTTCTCTTTATAGAACGCTGTGATAATCCACCATATCCCATCCCATTGAATGATGAGCGACTCATTCCAACTGATCTAGGAAACCTGAGCCCACACCATTTTGTAATCTACCGATATGGGTGTTCTATCATCCACCTACTCTGCACTAGCTGTGACCACAATCCTTTAACGCTTCTCATGGCCGACAGTGTTCCCAATGAACAAGCCACCTGCTGCCAAAATAGGTCATACAACAAGGGATTTTACTATGACGCTAACAAAAGGATACTGTACATCAAGTCAACTTGGCTCAGCAATGCAGGAAGGTTTATCGTTTTCATTCTGCACATAATGGCACATTTTAAAACTGGTAAGTTAACCACTATGTTTGTCAGAATTCTCCAGCACCTTGTGTTTCAATGGCACTTCATTGTCACGTGTACGTAAGTACAATTAAATTCCTTTTTGCATGCAGTTCAGTGCTATTCATTAGGCACAAACATACTAAGTACAAGAGTGTAAGATAGTAGATCACATGATAAGTTACGTGTTCCACATTAGGAATTATTTGATAGACCAAATCATTCTATTAGTTTTAAACTGGTAGTTGTATCTTTCCGTGTCATTTTACAAGTATCTTAAAATCTACCTCTCTTTCCAGGAATCCAAATACACGATGATCACCCTGTCTTCACAGAAGAGTTTGATCATGCAGTTTCCACTCTGGGAACCACCCTGTTCTTAATGGTCTGTGACATCACCTTTCCTGTGGCAGATGAGAACCAAAATACTCGAATATTGGTAATAGTCTGAATGTTTAGCCTGTGGTAGGACTCCTTTAATCAAACAGATGAAACAATAATTTATTAGTAATCAGTACCCTCATGGAGGAGATTAAATATTTTAATTTCCTTGACTAAAATTTCCACTATTGGCACAATTAGCAAACCTGAGAATAAATTGCTTGGTTTTTCTGAAATAAATACATTGTGCACATTTCCACCTTGATTTATTTGTATAATCTCAAAAGCAAAGTCCAGAACAAATTGGCAACATGATTGTTTTTTTATCCCCTTACATTAAAACATGTTCATCCATATATTCAGGAGCTAAACCTTAGTGTTGTTTTATTAATCTGAAGATGTATTCATCAAAAAAATTGTATTTCTATCAAGAATGAGTAATCTGATTCTAAATCACTGAAAATAACTTAGAACCAATACTGAACTATTTATTACACGCAAGTCTGAAGTCAAGTCAAGTCAAGTCAATTTATTTGTATAGCACATTTAAAAACAACCCACGTTGACCAAAGTGCTGCACATCTGACTAGGAAAAAAAGAAACATACAGTGGCACAGATTGTCACCTATCCATGTCTTCCAGCGATGCAGCCTGTCCCACTGAGTTATTCCAGCACTTTGTGTCTTTTAAACTACTTATTAGTTTGTTTGGCAGATACTAGTCAGTATCGTAGTTAAATTCAATTTTCTTCAATTATTAAGATCTTTTAAGATTTGCTCAGTGCCATCTTTCCCCAGCTCCACTAAAGAACATCCTCAGATGGAGCTGCAGATGTTGGTTTACACCAAAGATGCATACAAAATGAAGAAGTGTCTCGACCCAAAACGTCACTCATTCCTTCTCTCCAGAGATGCTGCCTGTCCAGCTGAGTTACTCCAGCATTTTGTGTCTATCTTCTATAATACATCAATACGTTTAGCCAATGTTAAAGCAGTTCATGTTGCTTGCTTTCCACACTTCACATTTTGGTGACAGCACTGATGTAGTATGTTTGTATTGGCCTCCACTTCGATTGAGCAGCTATGGACCAGAAATGAAATATGAAGTAATTGATACTTTAAGAGTGTCCAAGTTGCTGCTCTTTAACTTCGCTGATTGAATTATTTTTACAGGCGAATATATATATCCTGTTTCTCATCTCCAATTTGCAGCCCTCTCAATTTCCAAGTCTTCAATTAGATCGTGGCAAAATATTTGTGTTCCTCTGCAATAAAAAAACAACTTTTGTTCTTGAGATACATCTACCACTTTCTCATGAATCATATTGTCAGATAAATTCCAGATTCTTTAATATATTTCTATATATGCCTTTTTATTTATGACTTGTATATTCATTCATATGACTGTATATTCATTCATTCTATGAACTACTATTTGATTTAAAACACATGGCTCTTGTCCAGTCTTTTTTCACCCCAAAGGAATAAGTGTTTGTGTCTGTTTGTCCAATGTAACCAAGTACAAATAACCAGAGTTGCTCTTCGCCACGGCCTTTGCATTTTATGCACATATTCCAATATTTATTTAGAAACTGATAAAATGTTCCAAATGATTATCTTTGAGGAGATTCAGTGATTCCTCCCTACATTTTGTTACATGGATGTTTGCTACATGTCAATTGTTATGCCATTTCTGTCACCTAAATATTCTGTTACAGCATCACACTTATACATTTATATTGCTTTATTTGCTTGCATATTAAAGCCTGCTGTTAATTATGTTTAGGTGCTCCACATGTATTAAAAAGATTCTGCATTATATTGCATTCTCTGTGTTCGTTGTCATCCAACCTGATCGTTGTCATTAATTCACTATAAGTTGGCAGTGAAGGTATAGAAGTAATAGGACTTAGCTCAACAGGGTCTCAACCTAGGTAAACATAGATATTGTTGTTTTAATGGAAAACCTCTGATAAATGGTTGTTGACTAAAATCATTGATTCTGTTTTTCTTTCTCCTCGGAAGTTATAATCTGCTGAATATTTCAAGGATTTTCAGATTTTGTTTAAAATACATTTCTCCCAGGGGAGCCCAGCAATGTGCATTCTGAGACAAAAAAGGCCAATTTCCCCAGCAACTCTCCAAAGCAGGTTACTTGGGAAATGGCATCCTTTGCTATGAGACTAAAGTTAAAATCGTGTCTGACACTCTCAAGAGTTGCACTAGAAAATGCATAGTCAATTTTCCAGAGTGATGCTAAATAGTCCATAAATGTCAATACTATGTTACATCCCAGGGAGAAACTCATTTTTAATCATATAATGCTGAAAAAATCAGCACTTTGCAATTGAGTTTCTAGGTCACTGTATGGCTGTGAATTATGAACAACTGGTCTGAATTGCTTAGGTGTGAACTGTGAGAATCATTTGGGTGTGAACTGTGGTCACTATTTGGGTGTGAATAGTGGGCACTGTTTGGGTGTGAACTGTGCAGACAGTTTGTGAACTGTGGTGCTGTTTCCACTTTTCAGGACTCTGAAAACCGGGAAAAAATGAAACAACTTCCCTTCGCTCATTCAATCTTTGAAGATCTTATTCGTATCAAAGTTGCACCTGAAACAAAGTTAATGGAAGAAATTCTAAATGAACGGTACGTGTCTTCTGACAATTTTGTTTTTAAATATCTATGCATTAAATATCTATGCATTGACTAAGATTCATATAAAATATCTCATTGTTATAAAGGCCACTCTCCCAGTATAAACTTAGCAATATGACTATAATATTCAAGAATTATTCAGAAGAAACAAATGCTGGAGTGGATCATACAGATCTTCAAACATGTTCAGTCTTTCCATAATATCTTGGCTGGTCTTGTCCATTATCCCGAGGATGATTTGGTTAACATAAGAGGAGAAGGCAATGGAATGGGGCTGAGAGGAATAAATAGATTTGCCATGAATGAATGATGAAGCAAACTCGATGGGCCAAATGGGCTAATTTGGTGTGTTTTATGGTCTTATATCCAATTACCTGCCTACTTGCCCCCTGACATAGAAAGGAAGATTGAGGTAGATTTACTCCAAAGATTTACAACACCCCATTAAAAGAAATGTCTCCATCTTTCAGGATTAAATGATCAAACCCGTGTCCTGCGGGTTGACTAATCCTGAATCTAATTTTCGACCTCGGGCATGTGAAACTCTCTTGCCATCCTTCCATTTCCTGCCTAACTTTCTTCCTACATTCTTATATTACGTACATAGTTTAGTTTAGTTTATTGTCATGTGTACTGAGGTAGAGTGAAAAGCTTTTGTTGCTTGCTATCCAGTCAGCGGAAGGACAAATGGCATTGTCTTTCAGTGAATATAATTTATAACCATAGATCCTGAAAGTGTGGTATCTTTCACAGTCTTGCATTGTGTAAGGCACTTGGTTGCAGGGGTAAGTCCGGGAATGGAAATCATAGGGTGCATTTGAATAAATGAAGTACCTCTCCTCTTCCACCAGTTGGACTGCAAGCATCTGCTGAGCCATCACTCATGTTTTTTCCATCTAAAGACAAAAAAAAATCAACACGAAGCTGCTTTGTTTGGTATTATTTATATCCACTGAAAGAAGAAGCCATGTATAAAGTGTAAGAGTATAAAAGAAAAAAAATAGACAGAAAATGTAAACAAAAATTAATTTTTCGCTAATTTTATGCTATAGCAATGACATCCCAGGATGTGCTTGCTGTTTGCATTGATTCAGCACAGAGCTGAATGTACATTTTGGAGGCACAATGAATCAATTTTTTTTATCAGGTTTAAAAATATTAAAATTGAATGGAGGAATTTTATCAGCAGATTTGCTTGCAGAAGACCAACATTCCAAACTCATGACTTTGAGTGTATATTTGATGGGAAAATGACCTAATCTTTTCTAAATATAAATCAAATAAATTAAATAGATTTTGCTGACATTATATGAAATTTCTTAGGGACGGAATTATTTCAAATGGAATTCTTCATTAGGGACTTTAGAGTCTCCCATTTAGGGTGCTTGTTTTACCTTAAAAATAAACATAAAACTTTATCTATTGACCTGAAAACTAGATATTTATCTTAACTGTAAACTAAGATAGGTTTAAGATGGTTTAAACCTATCTTAAACCAATGAACGGTTTAAGCATTGATCAAACCTATCCACTCCTCTTCCTTTTATGACACTCCTCAAAGCCTCTTGTTGCCACGTTGAACATCTTTCCAATAACCCTCCTATTATGCACCTCTTGATGTTTTACAGGGCTAGAGACACTTTGTAGTTGTCATTGTTTTTGCTTTGCCCAATATGTAATTTTAGTTCCCAACATAACAACTGTGGTCAAGTAAAAAAAAAAGCATTTTCAAAATCTTTAATTGGCAAACTTTACTTGGAGAGATCGAACTAACATGATTATAACTTAAATCTTCATGGTTTGTTTTTCTTCTTCACTTTTGTCACTGCTTTCTAATTTCCAGACTTAAGAAATACACAATATTTAAACCGCATAATGTTCTTCAAGAGGTCCTGTGGTCCACAGAAATGAATGGTGGACTCTCTGTCCAGAAAACAAGGATGACCGATGTGACTTCGGAAACAGGTAACTCATGAGAACCACGTTTTCAATTTCTATGAAGTAGAAACCAGATTCTTAATTAGCCCAGAAAGGGTATAATATATATAAGAAAATAACTGCAGATGCTGGTACAAATCGAAGGTATTTATTCACAAAGTGCTGGAATAACTCAGCAGGTCGGGCAGCATCTCGGGAGAGAAGGAATGGGTGACGTTTTGGGTCGAGACCCTTCTTCAGCCCAGAAAGGGTGTTATTTTACTGGAATGCCATTACACTTGTAATAAACTTGGCCACCATACCCATGAAAGTACAGAATTAAGCCAGAGGTGGAACATAAAATATATCTTTTAATGTCAACCTGTGTGTGTGGTCTTTTCAAAGTAACTTACAGTATGTTGAAAAGTTCTGCACGGTTAGATGTTTCATTTTTTAATTTAGTGCAGTGATTTAATGAAATAATGTGGAATTTTATGCATGCATTTTACAATGAATAATTGGTTCTGATATTTTTTGAACAGAAAATATCTATTGAATTTCTGTGCCACCAGTTCTAGAAAGATATCTTGAGAAATTCATTCCTTGTATTTATTGATGCTAATTAAATGGCTATGCTGAGGAGATTTCAAAAGGAGGTTTTTTTATTAGATAATTAAACAATTGACAGACCCGATTTCAGTATCTTTTCCTCACTGGAGAATAGCTGGTTGAACAAACAAGAATACTTAATTAACAAAAGCCTTTTTCCCTGGAACAAAGGAAGCTGAGGGGTGGAAACTCAAGAGACCGCAAATGGTAGAATCTTGAGTGAAAAACAAACTGCTGGATGAACTCAGCTGGTCAGTCAGCATCTGTGAAGGGAAATAGACATGATATTGGGGAGGGGGGCCAGAATTATGGAGGGATGAGCAGATGGAGGAATAAAAGGAATTGGGTGACAGGGGCAGGGGAAGTGGAAATGGGGTGGGGGATGAGAGTGGAGGGGGAGAGAAGCTGAGTAAATGAGCAGGAGATTGGGTGCGTGGGAGTTACCTGAAATTGGAGAATTCATGTTCACCTTGTCAGGTTGTAAGCTACCAAACTGATATGGAGGAGGTCGCACTGAGAGCACTGAATGCAATAGATGAGATTGGAGGAGGTGCATGTATAAACCTCTATCTCACCTGGAAGGGCTGAGGGGGTCTGAGTGGAGGTGAGGGAAGAGATGTAGGGACAGATGTTGCACCTCCTGTAGTGTGGGGAGGGGGGGTGGATTGCGCAGTGGTGAGATGGGAGGGATGTTGAACCAGATAGTCACAGAGAGAGTGTTCTCTGCAGAAAACAGAATGGAGTAAGGGCGGGAAGATGTAACGTTTTGTTGGGTTAGATTGACGCTGTTGCAAATGTCAGAGAATAATGTATTGGATGCAGAGGCTGTTGGGGTGAAAGGTAAGGACCAGGAGAAGTCTATCTCTGCTCTGTCTCGGGGGAGATATGGCAAGAGCAGAACTGTGAGAAACAGTGGAGACATGAGAGCTTCATTCATTACTGCAGAGGGGTTGGGGAAGATCACGTATCTTGAAGAAAGAGGACATCTCCAATCGATGTCCTGGGGTGGAAAGCCTCATCTCGAGTGCTGATACAGCAGAGACAGAAACTGCGAGAGAGAGAGAGAGAGAGAGAGAGAGATGGCATCCTTGCAATAGTGAGAGAGGGTGTAGTTAAGTAAGCTGTGGGACTCAGTGGGTTTGTAGAAGGTGTTTCTGGAGATAGAGAGACGAAGAAAGGGGGGAGATGTGAATTTGAGGGCAGGTGGTGAAGCTGATGAATTCCACAAGTTCAGGCATCCTACCACAACTAGAGAGCAGTCCTGAACTACTATCTATCTCATTGGAGATCCTCGGACTATCTTTGATCAGACTTTACTGGCTTTATCTTGCACTAAACGTTATTCCCTTAATCATTTATCAGTACCCTGCAAATGGTTCAATTGTACTCATGTATTGTTGTTCCGCTGACTGGTTAGCACATAACAAAAGCTTTTCACTGTACCTCTGTACACATGACAATAAACTAAACTAACTAACTAACTCTGCCTAGATGCAGGAGGCAGCCCCAATACAACCTTTAATGTAGCAAAGAAAGAGTTGGGGAATGGTGGCAGGGTGCTTTGGAACAAGGATTTCAATGTAGCCAACAAAAAGACAGCCGAGGGGTGATCGTATTGAGGCTTGCATAATTATAATACTATAAAACATTAGATAGAATAGATATTCATGGCTTTTTACCAGGTACAAAGGCTTAAATCGGAGGGCATATGTTTAGGGTGAGAAGGGAAAGATTTAAAGGGGATGTGATGGACACGATTTTCAGAGAGAGTGTTGGGTGTCTGGAATGAGCTGCCAGAGAAGATGATAGAGGCAGGTAAAATTACAATTTTTTTGAAAAAAATATCATCAGCTACATGGATAGGAAAGCCTGAGAGGGATATGGGCCAAACTAAACAAATGGGATTAATTTAGATAGACATCCTAATTGGTTTAGACTCATGGGACAAAGTTTCCGTTTCATTACTGTATAACCCAATGAATCTAGGGTTTCTCTACCATGTGCTTACTATCACACAGGCTGCAACATCCCCCCTGAAGTAGATAAGCTTCAAAATGTTCAACCCAAATTACTGTTGCAATACATAAAGAAGAGGGCAATTGGTCATTTAGTCAATTCTTAAGTAAAATGCTAACACCTATCATTAATCTCAAACATTTGATTTTCTTTCAGTGGAATCTCCCGATAAAGATAAAGACTTTCTGGAATCTAACACACAGGTACTCTGTAAACAGGTGGAGATTGTGAACAATTGACAATGGAGTTTTTCTGCTTGTTTTAAAGAGATCAACTAACAATGGAGATTGTTTAACAGCAGAGCATTGTTTTGATAAAGTTTACATGAACACCATTTCTTCAAATGCATCAGTTTATGCTGAAATAATTAACTCTCAAAATTACCACTGTTGAAAATTTGCAGATAACAAAATAGATTGAAAATGTAGCGTGATGTTTGCTATCGTTTAGTAGAGTTGATTTACACTGGAGTTGCATAAATCATCACGTTTCATATTAGTAGTCATTTTGAAGTATTCTGAAAAGGTTGTATAACAGCTATCACATTGATGTGCGTATATACTAAAGATTCCCAAATGTTGAAGAACTATTCATTTAAAATTAATACAACTGCCAAGCTCAAAGCAATGGCGACAAAATAAAAATGAACAGTGTCTTTCTTCTCCTGTCCCCGGTCTCTCAGGTATAATCAGAATCTCTCCACTCTCTTTGTTTCACACAGATACACCTTGCAATTTAGAGATGCATTGTCTTGTTTTATAAAATCAGGATCACAAATTGGGTTGGCAGAGATTTCTACTGATTAGCTCAGTCCTTTCACATAAATATTTGATTCAGTTGTAAGATGACTGCAGAAGAGTATTGGGTTCTCCAGCGGCATTGCAGTTTACTGCTGGCATCTTGCCTAAAGAAGAGGGAACTAAGTGAGCTTGCTCGGAAAGCTGCCATCTTGGCAAGGTGCCAGACAGCTGTTGGCACCGTCGGATTGTTTATCAGCATGATTCACCATCCTTGCAACATGTGGAAAAAAAATTTTTTAAATCACAGTCAGGCGAAATCATTACCCAATTGTACTGAGCCACAACACAGGAAATCCAACTTTCCCATGAAATTGAGTTTTCAATATATTCAGAGGAAGGTGGAAATCAGAAAATTATAAATGACTCATGCCCGGTTAAGAACAATGCATCATTGTAAAACTATAATTTTACAAGGAGTGGGATGAAGGTCTATTTGCTTTGGATTCTCTTCAGTGCCTTGCACTGCAAAGTACAGTCTCAAACAGCCAAGTTGTGGCAAATTGAGTAATGAGTCGAATTAATGACGGACACCCACGTATTTATTGCAGATCAGAATTCTGGAATTGGAGAATGAAGTGGATAAAATGAATGAAGAATATTCTTTGTGCACAACAAAGATTGCAGGGTACAACCAACAGATTGAATATTTAGAACAGGAGCTAAGGATTCAGGATAACTTTATAAAGGTAATGACACAGGCAGGCACACACACCTTTTTTGCCTGTGCTTGCTTCTATGGGAAATACCACTTTAATTTTATGCACTCTTTATAGAGCACTTGTGTACATTAAAAGTGATCCAGGATCCACAATAGACTAGGAAACTGAAAACTGAGTAAAACATCTTTAATTACTTGTGTGTAGTTACACTTAATGACGTCTATTTGCCGAGACTAGGGTCCAAGACACAGTTATCAAATGTATGCAAGAAATGAATGATTTTACAAACCATCCTGCTCATGCTTTATATTAATGTAATTCTTTGTACAATACTAGTGTTCATTTAAAATGGAAATCTCATCTCTTTTAATGAAATAGTTAGAATGAAACTCGCAACAACTAAATAATTACAATGAAAGTCATTGTAATTATTGAGAGCAGCTCCTTTGCATTAGTTAGCCATATCCTAGATGCTTTAATAAATGCATCATTAAAAGAAAATAAGACATCAAGCAAAAGGAGATGGTGGCGCAGGTGACTAAAAACATCACGTTTTAAGGGGATAATTGTGGATGAGGTAGTCTCTGGAGATGGACTCAGTGTGAATGACAAACTATGGGGCCCTGCCACACTAAAGCTCGTGCAACCAATTATGGGGTACAGTCCCAAGAAGGAAATGAGGTCTGTTCTAGGATTCACTTACCATCATCTTACAGGCTCATTGCTTTGCCTGATTTGCATTGGCCAGCCTGATATGTGACAGTTAAAGTTTTCCTGTCATCTAGAAATGTTATTGTCTTCTGACATGGATTGTACAATTTCTGTAAATAATATGACTAATATTCTTGTAAAATATATGTTGATCATGACAAACTTTTCATGTTTCAGGAGCGCGTTATTAGTTCCGAGAAGCCACCAGAAATTTTCAACAAGTTGCTGGGAAATCTCTCAGAAGCCCGATATAAAGTGTCAGTCCTACAGTTGCAAAGACATTGTATAATGAACAGGCTATCAGAAGTGGAGCCTAAATTGGCAGATCTGTACACAACACTGGAACCAACTCAGCAATGAGAACCAACCAATGGTCACTCAGGACATGAAAAGTCAATGAAGGTTGAAGTGTAAACCATGTAATTATAAAGCTTAGAAAGACAAAAAGCGTTCAATCCCTCAATTTATGGCCAGAAAACCTCTTGACCCTTCATCTCTCCTTTCCAAGCTAAATTATCAACCTAGTGACAACCTGCCCCTGCTAACTAGTGATACCAGAAATTGGAGAACAGGAGTGTTTAAGTCTTTTATTAATTTTGCAATTCAGAGTGCTCCATGCTTTTTGCACTGTTTAATAGGATTCATATTGAGAGAGAAAGTCTATGGGCACATGATCTTGTTAAAGGGAGAGTGATAGTATCAACTTAAGTTCAACATTAATTTAGTCAGTCAAAGTATAAGTTAATTAGAGAATAAGCCACTTTTGGAGGTAGACTTTTTCTTTGGGAGTGCAAGAATGAAAAGTTTAACTCCTTTATAAATTTAACATTGATAAATTAAAGGCCAAGAAGCAGAGGCTTTACCATTTCTTTACCATTTCAATCCAAGCCACTTTAATTCATAGATGTAAAGTTACATCTATACATCTATTCAAAGACCAGAGTAACTAATCCATTCAGTCATCATATAATTTAGTATTTACATCTTAGTTTTTTAACAGAAATATCACTGAGTAACTTGTGTTTAATTTGCAACCCCAATATTATGTGTTTATAAAGATTTTGTTTTTGCTGTGTTTTTAACTCTTTCACTGGCCTCTTGAGATTCAGATTTCAATGTAATTTGAAGTTTAGATTCCAATGTTGTATATTTCCCTTTTTACATGTTGATAATTTATTTAAGGATGAATATTGCCTTTTATTTGCCAGTTTTATTCCTTTAAACAACTGTCCAAATACCACAGAAAGAGTAGCCATGTAAACAAACCATGTTTCTCTGTCTGATTCACACAAACATCAACTTACACGTTGCAAGAATGGTATGAAGAATGGTATCATTTTTCTTTCTCTTGGATATCAAAGCTTAATTCGGACTTGCCACAACAGTGAACCAAGACCAAACTTACAAAACATATAATTGAAACACCCACCCTCTTTCACAATCTTCCCTACAGTATTATTCACTTTGTTCTGCAGTGTACCTCTTTCAATTATCCACCCTTTATAGAGTGTGCACCTTACAATAGTCCCACCTTTGGCAACATTGTTAGTCCAGCCATCAAAACTTTACACTCATGAGTTCTACCCCCACATCACCCACTTCCAAATTTCAAGCACACCTTCAGTTTTCTCTTCTAACCATGTCCTTTTTAGATGTTTGACATTGGCTTATGCTGTCTTCCTGCACACGGGACAGATATTTCAGATGGTCTCCGACAACAGGTGGTGAGTGGATTGAACCATGACTTGCAAAAATAAATGGTTTGGATTCTGCTGTTGTATTGCAAATCAGTTTGTCTGTCCAATTGCTGTGTTTAAACTGAAGCATTGCATACCAATGTGATCTTTGTGAAGAGTTTGGATTCTGCTTGAAATCTTTTCCATACTTATTAGTCTGTTGGATTTTAATGTGGAGAGCAATATCCCTATGACAATATTTGTAAGAAAATATAGTAAAGCTCACTGAAATAAATCCTGGTAAATGTGTTTGTACATTAAAATATCCCAGCAGCTACAATATCAGTCTAAGTAATCTAAATTTATTTTATATGTAATACTTTTCAACTCTGCAACATTCTGTGCATTCCATGTGAATAGTATCAATTTGAAGATTTGTCAAAGCTTACTATAATAATTTGGAAAGGTTGCTTCTCTTGTAAGATTTGATTGATTTCCTGTTGATAGTTTGACAATAAAGAGAGCCAGTTTTGGACTGGTTGCCCCTTTCAGGTACATCTAATTGTGGTTATGTATCATATCCCAGATGCAAGGCATCAAGTTTCTCATAATTTATTAAGAAAAGGATATTAATCTTTTTTTCTTTGGTCTTCTGGAAATATGTGCTTGTGTTCCTTCGTTTGTTAGTTGTTGATACACAAGAGCTGTGTAGCATCTATTATACCCATATCACAAAATATGTCATGTTTAATGGATCCAGCAAAACAGCACTCCCTCAGTACTACACCAAAAGGTCAGCTCAAGTCCTGAACTGTGATTTGAAATCTGCTGGAATAGTACACAGAACTAAGGCAGTTATGTCAAGAAAACACAAGGAAGAGTGGGTATTAAATCACTTTTATTCAGTATGTGAAATTTATTCAAGTTCTGTCTGATCCAAAGAACGGAACAGAATGTTCCTTCATTTCATTCTAGTTAAAAGGCTTTTAACACAATAAAACACAACAAAAGCACTGAAGATTATGTTGACACACTGCTACTCTACAATAATGTTTTGCATTCTACATTAATTTCACAAAGCTTACAGTAAATATTAGAAGCACTGTTTGTTAATAGGTAATAGAATGCCATATTTAATCTTACTTGCTCATTGAGTATGTTTTGCCTCTGCTGAATTATTCATTTAATTGGTGGATGTTAGGAGCACACTGCAACATGCCCAGTCTTGCACTGCTGTTTGGAGCTGCACGAATACCACATTCATCATCAGGTGCTCTTGCAAAGCTTCAAAATCTTGTTAGAATGTTTCTGTAGTGATAGCAAAGTACCATGTTTATTACAGTCTTATATGGAGGTAAGTGTAAGAACTTTTTTAACAGTCAAAATAATTGCCTCATTTTGTGCTTCAGTATCTTTAGCATTAAACATAATACTGTGGCTGCACATGTTAACAGTTAACTATAATAGATCAACCAAATAGATTTAAATGTCTCTTCAAATTATTTCTGACTGTATTCTGCAATGCAAGTTGAGGAAGGAGCAGGGAAAATTTACAATAACATGGTTAAAACAATCGTTGGCATATTCATTCATATCAGTAAAAGAAACATAATATTGACAGTCTACATCATTGTTTGGATTATGTTTTTCTGCCATATATTGTGCTTTATTAATTTTTATAAATGTGATTTGTTGGTCCCAATTTGTTGGTTATCAACTGAAAGTAAAATTGAGACATTGTGTCTCTTCAGATAGCGACACTGCTAATTGCAACTGCTAACTTTAAAGGAAGTTTCAATTTAGTGCACATCAAGCTCCAGGACACCATGGGGAAGGTGCAAAAGTTCTGTATTATTACAAAAGGATTGAAAAGGAACCAGATATGTCCCACTCTCCATTTTTCCCCTCACCTGCATTTCCCTTTAGATATGTTGGGCTATTTTATCGAAACTGCACCTTTACAGGTCAGAAGGAGATTGGCCTTTGAGAGTCCTGGACTTTGTTGGCAATGATCTAGACTGTGCTGAGGTTTTTCTGGCATGCCTGGAAAACTGAGGCAGGTGGACTGGCTGAGTACGACCTTGGGAAGGAACAGAGTGTGTGGTTCAATGGAGATACCAGAAACTGCAGATGCTTGAATCTGGGGCAACCAACAATCTGCTGGAGGATCTCAGCAGCTCTGTGGATGGAAATGAATGGTTGTGTGCCAAGTTGAGCCCCTGCATCAGGGCAGAGGGGAGATAGCCAGTAGTAAGAGTGTGTGCCTCAGTTGGGAGCTCTGGGGTGGATGAAGCATGGAGGAAAATGAAGTTGTGGGATGGGCTGTGTGAAAAATGTTGGGTTGAGGGATAATGTCCAGAGGCAAATTTTCATGCAAATTACACTGGGACCATAGAACTGTCTCCTCAAAAATAGTTCAAGCTATGTGAAAGTGGGACAATTGTATGTTCTACAGTGATTAACTCTGGTTAGGTAATTATATAGAATGATATGGAATCAAGGCAGGTAAATGAATACACATTAATCAAGATTGGGCTCAAATAACAGAATAGCCTTTTCCATTTCCTTTGTTAGCCTTCCTTCGTTGATGCAATACTTAGATCGTGTGCTGAATTATCATGTCTGTATAAGGACTAGGTCGTTCACAAATGGCTACTTTCCCACTTGTAGTGAGAGCAATTCCAGTGCAAAATGCTAACCTTTGAATTCTAGTGCAAAATGCTAACCTTTGAATAGGCTGAGAGCCCAAACCTTACGTCCACCTCTGCCCAGCATCCTTCTGGCGAACGTCCAGTCCCGGGAGAACAAGCTGGATGACCTCAGGGCGAGGATCAGATTCCAGCGGGATATAAGAGACTGCAACATCTTCTGTCTGGCCGAGACATGGCTGACCACGCTGGTGCCAGATCAGGCGATCTGCCCAACCGAGTCCTTCACTGTTTTCCGTGCGGACAGAATGGAAGAATCCGGGAAATCTAAGGGTGGAGGAGTTTGCTTCATGACCAACAATAACTGGTGCAACCCCAGGAATATTAAGACGCTTTCTCGTTCCTGCTCGCCGGACCCGGAACATCTGACTATCTCATGCCGTCCATTCTACCTTCCCCGGGTGTTCAGCTCGGTGATCATCACAGCCGTCTATATTCCACCACATGCGGACACCGACGTGGCACTATCGGCCCTGCACGATGTGTTGTGTCAACACCAAAACAAGAACCCTGATGCGGCTTTGGTGGTGGCTGGAGATTATAATAGGGCAAATCTCAAAAAGTCATGCCTAACTTCTGCCAACACATCACGTGTGTCACCAGGGGGGAAAGAACTTTGGACCACTGCTACACGCCATTCAGTAAAGGCTACAAGGCCGTTCCTCCCCCTCCTTTTGGAAAATCTAACCACGCTGTCATTTTCCTGCTGCTGGAGTATAAACAACGGATAGCACGGGAAACGGCGGTGACGAGGGATGTAAAGCGGTGGTCTGACCATTCAGAGGCCATGCTGCAAGATGCACTGAGCGATGTCGACTGGAATATGTTCCAAGCAAGTTCCAGAGACGTTAATGAGTTTGCGGAAGCGGTTACGGACTTCATTGCAACAATAGCCGATAACATCGTCCCCACGGTAAGGGTTAGTATCTTTCCTAATCAAAAACCCTGGGTGGACAGGTCTATTCACGTTGCCTTGAATGCTCGCACCGCTGCTTACAACTCCGGCCTGGCATCCAGCAATATGGACGACAACAAGGATACTGTTCATTGATTTTAGTTCAGCTTTCAACACAATAGTCCCCACCAGACTGGCTGAGAAGCTGCTGAAACTGGGGCTTAACACTCCCCTGTGTGCCTGGGTCCTGGACTTTCTCATCGCCAGGCCCCAAGTGGTCAAGATGGGGAGACATACTTCTAACCCCCTCACCCTGAACACAGGATCCCCCCAGGGTTGCGTTCTTAGCTCCCTACTGTACTCCCTGTACACACATGACTGTGTGGCCAGGTTCAGTTCCAACTCCATCATCAAGTTTGCGGACGACACTGTGGTGGTGGGCCTGATCTCCGAAAACGATGAGAAGGCCTACCGGGAGGAGGTGGCTGATCTGGCACTCTGGTGTCAGGACAACAGCCTCCTCTTGAATGTCACAAAAACTAAGGAGCTGATTATAGACTTTAGAAGGGCTCAACATCCGAGGACACGTACACGCCACTGGAGTTAAATGGGATTACTGTGGATAGGGTGAGCAGCTTTAAATACCTGGGAGTCCACATGACAGAGGATCTGACATGGACAACACACATTGCCGTACTGGTGAGTAAGGCAAGGCAGCGCCTTTACCACCTCAGACAGTTGAGGAAATTCAGAGTCTCTCTGAGGATCCTTCAGTGCTTCTACTCTGGGGCTGTAGAAAGCATCTTGTCCGGGAACATTACAATCTGGTTTGAGAACAGCTCTGCCCAGGACAGGAAGGCTCTGCGGAGAGTAGTGCGTTCGGCTGAACACACTATGGGAACTACACTCGCCCCCCTGCAGGACCTATACATCAGGAGGTGCAGATCCGGAGCCAGCAGCATTATGGGGGACCCCTAGTAACGGACTGTTCCAGCTGC
Organism: Rhinoraja longicauda; assembly: GCF_053455715.1. Taxonomy (NCBI): domain Eukaryota; kingdom Metazoa; phylum Chordata; class Chondrichthyes; order Rajiformes; family Arhynchobatidae; genus Rhinoraja; species Rhinoraja longicauda. The sequence goes on along the minus strand of NC_135984.1, from coordinate 15,659,517 downwards.
TACGGTCAGGCAAACGCCTCCGCTGTCACACTGTGTAAACAGAGAGGATGAGACGGAGTTTCTTCCCACAGGCCATCAGGACTGTTAACTCTCATATCACCAGGGACTAATTTAATTTACTGTATTAATTTATTTTTTGTGTTCAAATTTTTTTTCCTATTCTGTTTTGTAGTTTAACACAATCCGCAGGCTTTGCCACTTTCATTTCACTGCACATCTTTTATATGTATGTGACAAATAAACTTGACTTGACTTGACGATGCTCAGATGGATGCCAGGAATTAGCTGTGCAGAAAGCATTGATTAAATAGCTTGCCCAGGCATGGGAGTTGTGATTATCTGTTAAGCAAAGCCCTTGAAGAACTATAATCCAGCATGACACAAAGATGGGTAATAAATGAGATTGGAGGGAAAGGGTTTTTCATAGAGGCTGAATAGGCAGCGCAAGCTAGTAGAGGAAGTAATGGTGGCATTTAAGCCAGTACTTGGATAGGAAAGTCATAATGCAGGCAAATGGGATCAATAGACAATAGACAATAGACAATAGGTGCAGGAGTAGGCCATTCAGCCCTTCGAGCCAGCACCGCTATTCAATGCGATCATGGCTGATCACTCTCAATCAGTACCCCGTTCCTGCCTTCTCCCCATACCCCCTCACTCCGCTATCCTTAAGAGCTCTATCCAGCTCTCTCTTGAAAGCATCCAACGAACTGGCCTCCACTGCCTTCTGAGGCAGAGAATTCCACACCTTCACCACTCTCTGACTGAAAAAGTTCTTCCTCATCTCCGTTCTAAATGGCCTACCCCAACAATCAACATCGATTGTTGTCACATTTGTCTGGACAAGATGGGCTGAAGGGGCCTGTTTCTGTTTCCATGATTCTATGAAATGCAGGTTTTACTCATTATAGCCACATCTCATAAATGATTTTTTTTGTGTAACTCCAAAATGAAAAGGAGAATGAAGAAAAAGTAATGCAGCTTTGTAATAATCAGATAATGTTCCTCTTTAGAAACTGGACTGAACCAGGCTCAATTATAGCATTCAAAAGGGGGCTGCTGGATATCAGCTACTCATGGCTCACCTAGTCTTGGACATTCACAATCCAACACGTATCTTAATGAATTGCACCATTCACTTGACCACTGGCATCACCATTACCTAGCAGTGGAGCAGTGACATGCTGACAAGTGGGACCAGATGCCCTTTACATCCAGTCCACAGCCACATAACAACGATCATGAACAACGACCTCATTCATTTGACTAAGCTCACAATGTTGTGGATGGAAGTAAATGATTTATGTACATTATTTTATTGACTTTACCTTTTTTGTTTGTATTTGACCTATCCTAATAATTTGTATTCATTAACTTCATTTTCTCAGTTATTCAAGTTGTTTGAATAGGTTTGATAAATATCTTTGTTAAACCATTTTTTATGACCTGTGAGCTTTCTGGGGGAGTACAGTTATGATGCATAAAGCCTAGTCAGAGCCTGCTCCACCTCGCAAGATACTTGTCAGGCGTTGGTGTCAACTTGTTTAGGTAGGTCATTGCCTTGAGAAAAAGTGTAGTTGGGGACCATAGGCAGTGATACCAATTAGCAGGTTGGGTCCAGGACATTTTGGATCATTGTATTCTTTGGTTCTAAGTCACAATACTCTTTTGGTAAGAGGTAGGAATGGTCAGAATGTTTGTGATATTAACTTTATAATCATGTTCATGTTACACTGCAGATAATGAACATGCTCTCTTCAATCCATACTGCAAGACCCAACTTTTATTGGACTGCATCAAACGGAACTGTCATTATGAGACTGAAGGTAAGAGAATTTATTAATTTTGCTGTAAGCCCAATTACAGAGATATGAAGTGGTTCCATTTGTAATGATTGTGGCATAGATTGTCGTGTGGAGCTATGCTCTTTGACCCTCAATACAAGTACAATGTTGGTATAAAAACAACCTAATTTTTGTGGGATAGGTATATGTTTATATTTCAGAAATGGAGGCACTAGTGGTGAGATACATTGCATTATTTCACTCTGACAGGTTGCTGATAATTAACAAATGATAATTCAGGGAATATTTTCTGTACAGTGAATTTTCAGTACCAGTTGTGGTGTAGATGGGGCAATGAAGAATTCAAAACCTACTCCATGTGGAAGGAAATATTAAGGGTCAGAAAGAAAGTCCGCTACCCTGTATTAGTGTGTACTATTGAAGACCAAAGCAATCCCCAAAAGCGTTAAAGTAGGGGTTGCCGATATTCAATTTAAGGGATTGCAAAACCAGGAAAGATTAGGCAATAATCAAAACAGTCAAAACAGTCCATCCTGAGGCCAGAGTAATTCTGTCTCAGAGTAAGGTGGCTTTTCACTTAATTAGTTGTTTTTCTGATGCAGTTATCAAAATCCCCAAAGAAAACATAAATCTGACGTGATTCTGAATAGATGGATTCTCCCACTTGTAAATTGTAACTTGAGTGGATGAGTTATGAAACCACCTAAAACCTGAACTTTTTTTCCCCCCAGAGAACCTACTTGTCTTTGTTTCCCATTGTTTGATGAACAAGAAAGAAATTCCCAGCAGCTGAATTGTTCCCACTTGTGGATAGTCTGACTAACAAACATAAGAAATTCAGTAATAAATCCAATAAAAACATATTTAAGGGTCAGGGTGAGGAAATGTTTTGAGCAATTCATAGGCAGTGTATGATGTGAGATAATGTTGAAATTTAAGGGATAAACTGTTTGCTTGTAAGGAAGAGAAGATCATGATGAATTCAGTCAACTGAGCATGGGAACAATTTCAAAGGTGTTTAGTTTTCAGAGATCCTCAATTGTTTTGGATCCAGACATGTGCATGAACATTCATAGTATTCAGTCTCAAATAGTTTGAAATAAAGGGGTAGTTCAGACTGTGGAAGACCAATTGGAAACTATGAAACAGAAGAAATCAGACCACACCGTACATAACTGAAGGACAGGAACCCACAGGAACCCACATTTTTAAATTATTTAAAAACAGGATAATTGAGATGGAAGAAATGGGATGTTGTGATGTGGCGTTAAATAAAAGCAATGCAAGATCATTCGAAATGATTCCTTTGTAGATGGAAATAAGTTATGAAGGAAATCAATCAGTGTTATATATGGTTATTTTTGCCAATAACAAGCCATTGTTGCACTTTTATTTCAGTTGAGATTGATCTAGCAGATGAGAATGGAGAGGTGAAAAATCTATTACTGCACCAACATTCGTACTCCTCTGATATCTTGACCGGAAGAGGGGTCTATGTTCTACTTGGTGTAAACAGTAAGTTGGTTCCTCAAAAGGAAAGGAGTAATTAAATTATGGGCAAGAATGGGTAAGTTTACAGTTACCAAAGCAAAATGGGAAAAATGAACATTCATTTCAGATCAGATAGCTGCCAGTCACACAGGATCTGATCACGTGAAAACAGAAAAAGCAGCAATAGCAGCAATAAAAGAACGAATGATGGAGAGGGATAAAAAAAAAAACAACTGATGCTTGCAAAGTAACATTGCATTTAATGTAAAAAACCCAATGCTGCAAACAATAATACTGGTTAAAAAAAGGGTTATTATTTCATTCATTGAACTGTAGATGAATCTAGCTTTTTCTGAAATGTACATAGTGAGAGTGATAACTTATAGGATCTGGGGACCCTACTCATCTCTGACCCTCACCATCCGGACTGGAGGACATAGAAATATTTAAGTACAAATCTCTGTTTTCTTTTGCTTTAGTAAAATGTTTTTAAAGTGGTTGCGTATACTTTTATATCTTCCAGGGCCTGCCAGTCCCTCCAAACCAAGATATACACCTTTACTGAACAATAATAATATTGTCACTTCAAAATTCTTAGGTAAGTCAAAAAGATCTCAGAGTTTTTCAGGTCAAGATCCTCCTAAGGAAGGGTCCCAACCCGAAACGTCACCTATCCTTGTTCTCCAAAGATGCTGCCTGACCAGCTGCGTTACTCCAGCACTTTGTGTCCTTCGGAGTTTTTAGTTCAATGCATTGATTGAGAAAGCAACTCTATTTATCAGTGTACAGAATGAAAGTAATAGAACAAATTTAATCATGCATGGGATCAATACACCGCATACACCAGTGGCTGTATTGTATACTCTATTTCTGAGGTCCACAGCATTATTGACAAGGCAACAGGTTCTCTCATTTCTTCATAAAAACCTCCATTTTGTTTGATGTTTCCAAAAAACATTGAGGTAGCAAAGAATAATTAATTGATTTTGAGACACTGATGCTGGCTTAAGGCCTCTGTTTCACTCGCCCTGTGTTGAATACAGTTTTTCCTCATCTATTGATCTTTTCCTGAAGCTAAACTAGGAATCCGGCTGGATTCTCGAAGTCAGTCCCGAGGAAAAGCAAAAAGGCTGCACAAGATATCTTCAACACCATCTTCCTCCATTTCATTCATGACAGATGGTAAGAATGTTAAAATGTAGTTTTCATCGAGCGTTCTGTGAATTTTGGTTTATGCAATCGAGTAGGAAGTCAAAAAAAGGGTTCACTGATCTTTTATCTCCTGCAATTTATGGACCTTGTTGTTTTTCAAACTGGGTCAAACTATCCTTGCTTTGATTAACCCACAATTAATCAAAAAACAAATTTCTTTCATCTTCCATATAGAATCTAAGAATAAAAGTTTAAAAAAATCAAACTTGACTTCACCACCATCTGCTTTTCAATCAGATAGTACAGTGAACTTGCTTGTATGAAATATGAGCCAAGTTTATATGTTCCAATTTCTGGAGCAGTGCTTCAACTCGGAACCTTCTAACTTGTTGTAAGATTGCCAGCATTGACCCAAACCTGACACTGAACTGAGGAAATAAGTCATGCGCATCCCACCTGACAAGACTTTCTTTTTTTTCAAGGCACACGCCCTTGTTCTCATTCTCCTGTTTTATCCACTATTCAAAATGATTATTTCCATGATTGTTTAGCATTGTAATATTTAAGCCATGATTTAACCTGCCATTCTATTTTTATCCTCTCTCCATAGCAATATTGCCATCTTGCAATGTTAATGATGATCATAGAAACATGGTTGTAGATTTTAATTTCATTGTATGCATTTTGTGTTCTTTCAAAATTTAGTTTGAAAGTCACAGCTTAATTACTTAAGGGATTTAAAACCTCCTGTATACCAATCAGGTACAAAATATAGACAAGCACGCATAGTAAAAGTTATTGGAGCTTTGTGTTATAGATTTAGTATTCCTTTTCTGTTTGGTAATACTCTGCTTCATGATTTGTTTATCAGGTAAACACAGCGCTTCACCTCAAGGGAGGCATAAATATACCTTATCACCTTACTCAGGGAAGCACGTGAGGCACTCTACTTAACAATGTCATTTGCATTTAATCATTTGTTAAATATTATTTAAAGCAATTCTGTCATTTCAAAGTGTTCTGATTTTTTGTTGTTGTCTAAGCTACTAATTACCAGGCTTCGAAATTGATGAAACAAATTGCTCTATTGATAATCAAACTTTTTTTTACTGATAATGTCACAAAACAATTAAACAAGCACTGGGTATTTACAATTACAGTAGCAACAGGTATGTTCTCTTTTAGTTATTTTTCTGCTTCTCTCGCCAAATTGTAGAATGCTTGGTTTATTCCACGATCCTGTGAGTAAAAGCACACATGCAAAGCTCTATTGATTCATTGTGACCGACTTAATAAGGTACAGATCAGCTGAAAAACCACACATGATTTATTTCATATTTAATTAATTTGTGCAAAGTGCTGGGATACGATTGGATGAGATTTTTTTTTACATTATAATGTTAGACCTGAATTGCTACTAGGGAACAACAGGCAGAGAAGTTAGCAGCAACTGTTTGGTATTTTTTTTAAGTGTGAAATTCCAGCAGTTATATAGAAGTAAACCTCAGCATGGAATTAATGCTTCTACAGTACGGTGCAATTCTTCACTCTTCTACCTGCTTGGCCGGATCTGCTGACTTGGCTTTGCAGCCACACTCAAGGTCGTCAGGGTTTGTAAGAGTCGCAAGTCAACCTTCAATAGTACATGTTCCTGTCCCACCAACCTGTAATGATCACATTGCTCTCATCATACTTGGATTACTCTCAATCAATGCACATTTTAAGAACTCACTAATCCTTTAATTCAGCATTTTAAGTGCATTCAAGGATTTTTTGGTTGCCCAACAAAATCACAACAGTTTTAGAATGACATCCACACTCTCATCCCACAATGGATGTGATTAAAATTCCTGAAAGAAATGGAAATACCCCAAAAAGTACGTGATAAATGATAGTCCTGTTCCTAGAAAAACAGTAAAACTAAATGTCTACCAGAAGAAGCTAGATCCCTAGTGACCCCCATGATCACTGGTTTCATTTCAAGTAGTGAAATGTGGGCGAGACCCCACGTCAAAGGCACATCATCAGACATCTTAGAAGAATAAGAGATGATCCCTTTAAATGGACAACATTCTTCCAGAACTTAACAGGGTTGATGCAGAGTTTGGAACCAGTTTCAAAATTAAGATTTGGTCTTTCAGGACAGTGAAACTCTAAGCACCGAAAAGCTTAAAAATAAATGATAAACCAGAGGAATAGCAATGCCAATAACCTATTTTCTTTCTCTCTCATGCCTATCCCCTCCCCCGATTAATCTGCTACCCACCTGCACTATGCTAACTTATGATGGCCAATTAACCTACCAAACAGAGCACCTGCACAAATCCCAGGTAATCGAAGAAGATGCAAAGACCACACAGACAGTACCAGAGATCAGGATCGAACATGGATCACTGTAACTCTACTCCCCTTACAGAAGATTAAAGTGCTAACAAAGAAAAGTTTCAAGAGGGATTGTAAAAGTAGCCCTTGATTTTGCAGAATAACAAGTTGGTTCATCTTGTTTTTCTGAAAGTCTACTGTATTTCCCCTCACTTAATGGGAACATGCAGTAGACTTTCCAAATAATAAAATCACAGCAGCATAGACAAAGCTTTGGACAATTTTCATAATGTGCCTCTTGCCATGAAACATTTAAACTTATGGAATCTATAGAAGAACAAACTTTAATAGATTTTAAGATCAAACTATCAGAGGCCATTTTGTGAGGTGCTTCTTCAATGGCTCAACAGAAGGCTGGATTGCAAGCAGCAAGATGAGGACCCCCCCCCCCCCCCCCCACCGTTCGTGATTTCTGATTTTCAGCTGATGATGCAAATGTGTGACTAAATTAGAGAAAAGTTATTTGTACAAAATTCTAACTCAGTTTTATTCAAATCGCCCACCCCTTCTATACTTTAACAAGCCAAAAGGCTTTACCATGTTACTTTGTTATTGTACTAAAAGTAGTTTTAAGAATGAGAACTAAACTTTAAAAAAGACTTACTTCCAGGATATCTGCGAATGAAGTATTTACGGATTTCATCATATACAAAAATTACAATGACAAAAGGCATGGCCACAAACCAATACTGAATCCTACCAAGAATAAAAGCATTTATTAGATGAATGCATTTCTAAGATAATAGTTCATATATTTAAAAGCAACATAAATATTGCCATCTAAATCATACTGTGCTTGTTGATTAGCCTAAAGTATTGAAAACTGGTTTGTTTACCCTGTACAAGATTATTTTTTAATTTGAAGAGCACTGTTTCTAATTCTACAGATGTTATTGGACATCTTTACACCACTCCATGGTAAGACTGTACAGTATTATATATATATATATAGCTAACAATCTGCTTCTTTCCAATATTTAAAGATTTTACTAACTGTTAATCTCATTTTTAGAAAGATTGAAGTGCCTTTCATAGTATTATGTCTCCTTTCTCACAATTTACACTGGCGTTAAAAAATCTCAAATCAGCAGCTCCATTCCATTATCAATTATATCATGTACTTTGCATTAACATAAATTGTTAAGATCTCTATAGCCTTTTGGGGGGAGTGAGTTTAACAAGAATTTTTTTTAAAAAACTATTCTACCCTCAAAGCAATTGATTGTTTCCTTAAAAACTTTCTAAACTAACAATCTAAATTATTTACATTTATTTTAACCACTTTGAATTTAAAATATTCTGTTTTACAAGGAAGCTGTGCATGGAATTAGGTTCCTGCAAAGTTTGGCAAAGCAATGTTTAAACATGAACTATTGGATGTGAGCCTCGTAACTTTTTGATAATTAAACAGTGTCACAGGAGCCCACAGTGTCGTACAAAATAATATCAGTATTCATACCTCACCTGAGAGGGGTAAAATGAAGGCTGTCCAACATCCCAGGGAAATAGCACAAGATGATAGCAATGCCAATCTGAGAGAGAAGACCTATCCACAATACTTTATTTCTAGAAAATATAAATAAGTAGATATAGAGATTTAAGAAAGATCCCGTTTCACCCATTTAGTTTCCCAACTCTATTCCTAGAATACAGGTTAATGCTGTTATCCATTTTAGTCAATGGGATAATGCATTGTTTACGACCAGTGCCCAACCATGGTTAAATAAACAGCACTGAAACAATTCTGACTGGAGCAGTAATGGCACAGTTTACAAATAAATCCCACGTATACCACTAGATATCTGCACCATTTATTGTTCCGAAATAGGTTCCTTTTTGCACCCATCCTATCCCCAAGATTTACAGTTCAACAATTGAGCAGTTTGGTTTAAAGTTTGATGATAATATAGTACAGAAAATTACATACCCACATAGTCCCTGCTGGAAAATAGAGTTCCGCCGGGTTTTACGAATAATTAAATCAGCAAGTTGTTCAATAACTATCCCAACAAAGAAAGCTGTGTAACAGCTCCACTCCACGTACAACCTCTGCTGAAATGTCTATAAGAAAAAGAAGTGAACAGTTACAGGCGTGTTCTGGGTAAAAGCTTGGCGAAGTAAAATGCTATCTAGTGTTATCTTGTACTCCAGCCTTCTCTTTTATTCCCTCTTGACACTCCCCTCTTTCTGCATAAATTAAAGCTCATTTCTAACTTTTGTCTGTTCTGATGAAGGATTAGCAACCAGAAATGTTACCTCTTTCTGCACACACTACCTGATCTGCTGATTAAAAGTATTTACTTTTTTTGTTAAATTCCATTTTCAATAGTATTAATCAAAGAGTACTTGTTATGAATGAAGAAGTATTTCTAAAACTTGTTAATTTACCAGAATCTGAGGAAAAACAAACTTGATTTAGAAACATAGAAAATAGGTGCAGGAGTAGGCCATTCGAGCCTGCACCGCCATTCAATATGATCATGGCTGATCATCCAACTCAGTATCCCGTACCTGCCTTCTCTCCATACCCCCTGATTCCTTTAGCCACAAGGGCCACATCTAACTCCCTCTTAAATATAGCCAATGAACTGGCCTCAACTACCTTCTGTGGCAGAGAATTCCACAGATTCACCACTCTCTGTGTGAAAAAAAATTTGGGTAGAATTTGAGATCAAGAGGTTTTTGGACTCAAATATATTTGTAGGATGTGAGGGACAGGAACAGGATCAGCCATCATCTTATTGAATGGTGAAGCAAGCTTGAGTTATGAAATGACCTACTCCAATTACTAAAGTTCGAAATAAGATTATGGCTAATCCTCTTTCTCAGGCTATCTATCCTAACCCCACAACCCTTGATTCACTTTTTAATTGATAGCAGTTGCAAATCCTTCAAGAACAATGTTTGTGGACTAGGGTGGTGGAGTAATAAAAGATCACCCTCTGGAGTATGCACTGAACATATGATGTCACACCACTTTTACATGTTGAATGCTACCACAGTGATTAGTTTCCATTGACTTCAATAAGACCAGACCAGAAGTGGAGTTCAACCTGCATTCAATACCACATTTGGGACATTCAACAGAAGATACATTTCTAGAGCAAGCAGTTCACGATGTAGGCAGAATTAAACATCTGAGTTGGTGTAACAGAGAAACAGAAAACCGCTTAGGTTGAGATGTAAAGCCAAGTTCCTTCACTGTGCTTGTGCAACTTAATCTCACCATTCAACCAAAAGGGCTTTAAATTACACTTATAACTGTTATATGTGTCTACACAACAGTAACTACACTTCAGAAGGAATGCTGTATAAATTTAAATACTCAGAACAAAAGCTTCACTCTGTTTCTTTTCGCAAAATTCATACCCATTCTTGTCCATAGCTGTCCTCAACATCATTGTTAGTGGCGTCTTCCCAAGGTACACGTATGCCTATAACCCTTGATGGAAGCCAGCCTTGTTCTGCCAAGACAGTGAAGTAACAGAGAAATCCTCCAAATGTCTGTGTCACACCTAGATGTACAGGTAGAAATAAATCAGTTCACATCCATTCACAATGCTGAAGATCATATGAAAAAATATTAAACTTGACTAGGCTCATAGACAAAGTAGGAGTTTCTTTATTCTTTAAATTATAAGAAAAATACAGTCATACAAATATTTATCAACAACCCCTGCCCAGAACTCTCCGGCATACAAACTATAAGTTAACCTTTTGCAGAATACCATATGCTAATAAATGTAATCTTTAATCAAGATGGTGAATCGCTGAATGTTAGCACGTCTTGGCACAATAGTGATATATCCATCACTTTGATTGCCAGAATAAGCCTTACCCATGAAATAGCTGTGAAAGAAAACGGAGTAGCTAATTCATGTACCCAGGCTTTGCTGGTGTCAAATATGCCAAAGACGCCTTATGATCTTGACATTCAGAAACATTGCAAAGCTAATGAAAATAAATTGAAAAACGAAAACATTAAAATTTAAATGTTTAAATTACTTAAGCATATAGACACCTACTTGATTTTGCTTTTATGCTTTTGATTATTTAAGTTGAAAAAATATACACACCCTTGTACCTTACAACCTTTCCTTTCCATTCAAGTGCATGGACTCAATGGCAAGAGGTTTGTAGTTCCCATGTGCACATTTATGGAGCTGGGATAATAGACAATAGGTGTAGGAGTAGGCCATTCGAGCCAGCACCACCATTCAATGTGATCATGGCTGATTATTCTCAATCAGTACCCCATTCCTGCCTTCTCCCCATACCCCCTGACTCCACTATCCTTAAGAGCTCTATCTAGCTCTCTCTTGAATGCATTCAGAGAATTGGCCTCCACTGCCTTCTGAGGCAGTGAATTCCACAGATTTACAACTCTCTTGACTGAAAACGTTTTTCCTCATCTCCGTTCTAAATGGCCTACCCCTTAACTGTGGTCCCTGGTTCTGGACTCCCCCAACATTGGGAACATGTTTCCTGCCTCTAACGTGTCCAACCCCTTAATGCCTGCAATATATTGCAGAGTTGCCAGCATTTTCATCCTTTCCATCCTATGTATTTTCAAATGATCATTTTCTTTATGGTTTTACATTATGGTCAGATAGAGCTTAAAGCTTTATATTCCTTTTCTAAAAAGGAGTATACCATTCATTGAGATCATGACTGTATTCAAATAGTTTAACTCAATTCTAGTCCAGCTTTGATCCTTATAGCGTGTCAAACAGACATACAAAATCCATTGTTCTATTATGCAAAAGTGCTTCCTGACTTCACTCCTAAATAGCCTCACTGTTCTTTCATCAGATAAAGTTTTTTCCCCCCCTCTATCCATGCTTCTAAATTCCTTTGTTCTAAGAATCTCAAATAGATCAGATTTCAAAATGTAAGGGAATACAATTATTTTTATTTTTCCCAATTGAGTGTTTTTAAACGGGACATGACCTCTTTTGTCCACCTCACCCAATAACTTTTCTGCACAACTCCTTAAAGCTTAAGCAGAGAAATGGATGAAAGTCAGACCTGTTATTCCCAGTTCAAGGCATAAGAAACCACAACTCAACCATCCAGTGCCACCAATTTGCAGATGATCCATGCTTGAAAGGAACTTGGAGGCCAGGGAATGAGAAGGGGGGGGGGGGGTCAGTGGAGGAAACAGTGAATGGAGCTCATAAACCGAAGATTCCATTCATCCAGCATAATGTATCCAGAAAATACAATCACACAATTGACAATGCAAGTGGCCCATACAGTCTACAATTCAAGCTACAAGTCAAAGATTGACAAATGTCATAATAGCTACTTTGAGGAAAATAGTGACAACAAATTATTAGAATTAAAGAAAATATTTATTAAATACATTACTATTGTTGTTATACGAGTAGGACTGATCACCTTTGCATAGAAGTACTCACACTCCAGCAAACAGGAAACTACATGTAAAGTAACTGGTGAAGTTTCAGTACTCACCAACTTGAAGATATGAATAAGAAGCAAGTTGCAAGTTTACTAGCCGATCTCTACTGGAGACTCTTGGATGGACATTCATTATATCTCTTTCTGCTTTCTCATAAGCCAGAGAAATAGATGGAATCTGTCAATGAGGCAACAAACAACTTTGATGATTAAGTGTGACACACATTCATGTATTTTGTGTCATGGGTTCAAGTACATACTTAAAGAATTTAAAAGAATTCAGAAGGTAGAGATTTTCTTGACTAAATACTTCTGGTCGTCACTGCCATCTGCATATATTTTTAGAAATATTAGATTCAGGTTACTTTATAGTTTAATACATCAGGGAGTAATGAAATTTGTTGTTAACATGAAGCTCACAGAATAACCTGTATACATGTAGCATTGATTAATACAACAATAAATAAGAGTGCAAAACAGCAGAATGGTGCACACCGTGAAGATGAACTGGATGGAAGGAGTGCTCATAAGTGGGCTTTGTTTGCCTATTTAAAACAGACATAAAAGGCATTAAGCTCATCCTGTAGAGGTGCATCATTGCCAGAGATCAACCCCAACTTCAGATTCCAATTCGTGATGGTATTCAAACCCTGCCAGTCGTCTGGCACCCACTTCATTAAGTTGAGCCTCCAACTTGTCTTGGGAGTCTCTCTTGGCATCCCAACACCCTTGCAAGGTTATACTTGACTTTCTCGTACACTGCGGAATCCTTTCTTGCAAGGTCTAGATGTGGAATTTAACAGAGAATGAATCTCCTTGTTCAAAGGTTTTTGGTTAGGATAGACCTTAACTTGTCTTTGTTAGAAGAAAGTTGTCAACGCATTACTTAATTAAACTGGTAACAATTCAAGTATATTCAGTCAGGCTAGATGAAATGAAGTGGTCTTGAATATGTTTCAGTCTGACTCAAGGCAAATTTGATGTAGACCCTCGCTTCCATAGATCACTGCTGTATTATTCAATTAGAGTGCATAACAAAACCCTACCATACAAAGGCCAACCACATCCTGAAAAATATATTTAAAATGTTTTATTTATTTGAAGTTCATGTTAGAGTTCTTTTCTGTGTGGGCTGAACATAATGATAAATTAAACCTCCGTAGGAATCATAATGTAAAGTGTTAAAGGGAAAATCTAACTTAGAACGAAACTCAAGATGCTCATTATTTTCGCAAATGACTAATAACAAAGTATTAATTGATAGAATGATGTTAAAAGGATACAAAAAAAGCAGCATAACTAATTGCAGATCACTTGTAATTACTTACAATATCTGTACCCAAGTCAATGAGGAGGATGGCAATGGTACCAATGGGAAGGGGTATACTGACAATGGTATAAATAAGGAATGGACACAACTCTGCCATATTTTTGGTCAGGGTGTAGGCAATTGCCTTCTTCAAATTGTCAAAAATCAGACGACCTTTGGAAACATGAAACAAATTTGGCAATGAGTATTTGCAGACTGATAGGTATATATACAGATATTTTGCAGATGACAAATATTTGCAGACTGACACATTAAACCAATGTAAAAATATGTAAAATCTCCTGAACGTACTTGCCTGAGCAGGTGGTGGAAGCAGCTATACTCTCACATACATAAAAGCACTCAAATTTCTAATGGCATTGAAGCAAATGGAACAATTGCTGGTAAATGGGATTGCAAAAGATGGGTATACAAGGGTCGGCTGAAGGACCTATTATTGCACTGTATAACTCTGACTAAAGGGATGTTTGAAAGCACAATATGGAAATTTATCATTTTCCATATTTCCACAAATTCTGGTTCTGTTTGGTTTGATATATTTCAAGCATGAACACCATCATGCCTTATACAGAGTTCCTTCAACACCTACCACACTGCATTACTACTGAGTTATGTTTTTCAGATGAATTCAAATTTAGCCCATTCCAAAGGCTTCTTTTTCATTGTTTAAGTTCAATGTGAATAATATTGTCAACACACTTAAACCCTTCAGCCCCCCTACGTCTGTGCTGACCAGCAATCTCCATACACTAGCGCTATCCTACACAATAGGGACAATCTTTACCGAAGCCAATTAACCTACAAACCTGTACGTCTTTGGAGTGTGGGAGGAAACTGGACTGGGAAAACCCACGCTGTCATGGGGAGAATGTATAAACTCTGTATAGACAGCACCCATAGTCAGGATCGAACCCAGGTTTCTGGAGCTGTAAGGCAGCAACTCTACTATTGCGCCACTCAAGTTATAAAGAAAAGATTTTCATTAACATTGATCTTTCAGAGGTTTATATGATAATTAAACACTGAAAAACAATGAAGAGCCAGAACGTTACTCTAATCAGTGTTGAACATGGAGTAAATGGGTAACACAAGAGCTTGCAGATACTGGACCTCTACACTCTCAGTCCTGCTCTATGGTCTCAACCCAAAACAATAACCAAATCAATGGCCTTTTGTAACTTTGCCAGTGCCCTTTACTCTTGCATACTTGTACTATAAGCAAATAAAGAATCTCACTGTACGAAGTACAAGTGACCATAAAGTATCAATCAATCCCTTGCCTTCATATGTTGTTGACCAGCTGACTTCATTTGATAATTGGAATGATCATTTTTCAAGGAGTGATCAAGGAATGGAGTATGGTAGAGGTGAAAAGCTTTTGTTGGGTGCTGCATTGCAAAGCTGTTGGCTATTCTTAATGGATAAACATAGATCCACTGAACATTCTAGCTCATCCATATCAATTGTGAAAGTAAAAACAGTTAACATATAGAGAATTGCACCTTCAATGTAGACTGAAGCAAGGATCCAGAAAATTGTTTGCTTCCTAGGGGAATAAGATCCAGCAAAACCCTATTAGTAACACTAAGAAACAAAGTCACTGCCAGCAAAAATCCAAACTTCAGCTGAAATCATTTTTCAATGGAAGGATGTTCGAAGCACTTAATACCCTTCCAGATATCCACCATCTCCCACAACACCTCACTCTTGTTTGCAGCATTTATTATTTGGATGTTGGATCAATAAGAAATTAATTACTCAGACAGTTTCAAAGCTTATCTCATTTGTAATTATATTGTGATACTATAGTGACTTGTACCTTCCTCCACTCCAGTGACTATTGAGGCAAAGTTATCATCCAGTAGAATCATGTCTGCTGCATTTTTGGCTGCATCAGAGCCTGCAATTCCCATAGCTATTCCAATGTCTGCTTTCTTCAGAGCTGGTGCATCATTCACACCATCCCCTGTCACTGCCACAATGGATCCCTGATTTTACAAAGAAGAATCTGATGAGAATACCAAGTAACCAGATGTATTGAAGTTGAAAATCTCTATAAAGCTCCGAGTTTCTTAGTCTAAATGACAAATGCATTGTGGCAGTAAGAGCCAATATTTGTCAGACCAAGTTATAGAGAAATGAAAAAACATCTATAGAGAATAAAAATTCAACTAAAAATTCCTGTTCATCATTTTATTGGATCAGCCTATTAATTTCTTACTCTGTCAGGCTAAAATCACAACTACGAACTGAAGATAAGATAAGATTCTCCAGTCTGTTTGATTCAATGCATAAAGGGCTGGCAAATGTAATAAGGGTGATCAAACAGTTACCATCTACCCCAGTAACATATCACTGTATCTGTAGACAAAGCAAAAGTTGTGCTCCCACGGAACCTCATGTTATAAATATGATTGTGACAATAGAGGAAAATAGAAGTTACGGACTAAAGGGTTTCAGACTCGCAAAGACAAAGTTATTTCTCCCACAGGATTTTCAAAAAGGTTTTTTTAATAGCTGTAAGTTTAGTTTGGTTACTGCAAGCTAAAAAAACTAAAGGCTAAATGTTACATTAATAGTCTCATTGCACAAGTGTCAATAGAAAGGAATCGTGTCAATTTCAAAGGCCGCCCGCAATGAATTGTGTTCTTATGACAGAGTGCACTGTTCACTGTGGGGGAGGTTACATGGAAACACCTTCATTCCCCATAACCGATTTTTGTTCCAAGATTTCTAATATCTGCTTGTCAATTTCCAAAGTAACTTCTAAGTGATTCCCAAGAAACTGCACTATAACTAATTTGGCCAATGTAATACAAATAGTTTTCCCTAATCCATCAATCCTATTGTGAAAACACGTGTTGTAGCAGAACTACCTTGCACACAATGTGCAGAATAACTACAAAAAAAATGATATATTACATTTAAACTGAAGTTATCATGAAGCTACTCTAACCAAACATTCATTTGTTTTTTTGCAGATGCAGTTAGGATATAAATTAGAATGCTTTACTTTAGACTACGGGTATTTAAGTTGAGACTAAAAGGGTACATCTAACTTAGAAATGTTGCAAAATTAAGCTAATTCACCTTTTTTTCTGCATTGTTGTTTTAAAAATTGGTTAGAATTTTGTGGGGGAGGCTCCAAATAAATGTTTATAAGATGGGCCTTCTGTATAATTAGAAAATCTAATCACTGTGAAATATCACACTGTTGGTTCCATTGGACCTTCTGCTAAAGAAAATTCACCCTGAACTCCAAATAACCTTCTGTCTTAAATGCAGCAAATCTGCTCCATAGAGTGATTCAGCTGAACTAGAGGAAGCATGATGCAGCTGAAGTAGATTAATCATGGTAGACAGGGGAGGGGAAACAGAGGTAGCCCATGGTTAAACTGGAGGCCACAAAATGCTGCAGTAACAGTGGGTCAGACAGCATCTCAGGATTACATAGATAAGTGACGTTTTGGGTCCGAACCCTTCTTCTGACTCATCGATTTAACTTGAGGCCTTTCCTTAAGAAACACGTTCAAAAGATCTCTAAAACAAATAAATATATATTGAATTTTAATTGAACTGTAGATCTTGCTTCTGGTTTTGCTTACCCACTGTAGTAAACACGTTTAGCAAAGTATGAAGGAAAGAAATAAAATCATTATAATCAGTTCTTTCACATATTCTGGATTTCACATCAAAACAGAAATTCCCATGTAAATGCCACAAAACAAACACCACAAATAGAAATATGATGAATTGTTCAACTACCTTGAGGTTAGGGCACAAAATGTGTCTTTAAGTCACAGAACCCACTTGCTTTTCTTCCAGTATTGCTGTGGGATATGTTACATCGCATCAAACAGGCATATATATCAATGCCTTATCTGAAAACTGGTCACGACAACAGTTCTGCTCACTCTGATGTGCAGTCTAGGGCATGATGTGGGTTCCATGGACAGGTGCAAGCTGGTACCACACTGGCTTGGAGGTGAAAGTTCTACCACTGCTCCAAACTAGTTGTTGCTTAACACAAAGTTACCTGTCTTTGGCAGGCTTCAACAATAAATAGTTTCTGCTGAGGTGATGTTCTGGCAAATACTATTTCAGTGTAGCTCATCAAAACTTCATTTAAGAACTCAGGATTCATGTCTTTGACTTCAGAACCATTTATAACAGCAGCCTTGGCTTCCCTGCCATACCATTCAAAACATAAAGATCAAATATTAAACTGCATTTTAACATATATTCTTAAATCATAAAATCTATGGCAATTTAGTTACTTTATATGTTGTGCCTGTTAACTAGATCCACTTTCACGTATTGCTCTTGCGATCAGTACAAAATATGTACAATAGGCTTGAGGAGAATTTCCTGTTCAAGAGACTTTCATCTTGAACACCATAGAGAAGTAATTTAGACTGGTCAGTTCTCTATGTCTCTGTAAGGAACTTAAAAACTACACCAATACCTCAACATTCTGGATTAGGCAATTAGGAAACATGTCCGTTGACCCACTGAGTCCATGGCAACCATCAGAACCCATTTACTCTAATCCTACACCAGTCCCATTTTATCCTCCCCATATTCCCCTTGGCTCCCCCCAGATTCCACCACTCACCCACATATAAGGGGCAGTTTACAGTGGCCAATTATCCTACCGACCAGCAAGTCATGGAGGAAACTGGTGCACTGGAGGAACCCCCACACAATCAGAGAGAGATCATGCAAACTCCTCAATACCCCAAATTGAACCTGGTCATTTCAGCTGTGCCTCTGAACACGCCTTCGAATATACCAGACATCAAAATAGCCTTATGTTTTATCCCATACATGTGTATTTCCCTCCCAACAGTTGAATTATTAGCAGATGCAACTGCCAACCCCTGCGTGCTGCACTCCCAACAGGGGGCTATGTTGTCTGAGAGGTCAGGTGTGATTCTGGGGTTTAAAAATGCTGTAGACCATGGATTTTCCAAACCTGGGGTAAATTTACCCCCAGGGGGTAAATTTCACCTGCCATTATTGTTATTTGAATTTAAAATAATAATGGTAAAAACAGTATTTTTAAATTTCCCCTTTGTCGGTTGCTTTATTATGGTTGAAGTGTAAACTCAAATTACTGAACAAAACAGGGTGGGGGTAAATTTACTTTCGAAAAGTTGCCAAGGGTAAACGGGACGAAAAAGGTTGGGAACCCCTGCTGTAGACCCACGTCCATCAACCCCTCCGACCACATCCTTGCATGCTGGTCGTGTGATTATCCATGTTACTTCTTCAGTGAAACGTTTTAACATAGTTAATTAGAAGTACAAAAACATGCATTCGGATATTTAGTGTCTGGCATATTGATTTTGCAGTACAATTCCTACTATCACTAAATCTCCATATGAATTAATGAAAAATCTTTGCCTTAACACAGATTATCTCAAACTACCTTTTATTCACTTGACTGACTGAAACATTACGACGTTTTGCAATCTCTTCCACTGTCTCATTATCAGCCGAGATAATACCAGTACTCTTTGCTATAGCCATTGCTGTGATTGGGTGATCACCAGAGATCATAATTACCTGGTGGGAACATAAAAGCATGAATTGGTAACAACAAATGATAATCTGATTCTTATTCAAGGATTTCCAATGTCTCACACATTGACACTTTGATTTTAACATTCTACAAAATTCTGCATGAAATTAAATACAAAACAAAATTACCGAATTTGGAATAAGAATAAAATGAACAATTTTGAGAGGGATCTTCTACTATTTTATCTGATTGCTTTTGCAGCAGAACTGTCGATTTATTGCTTTTCAATATCCAAATATGTTCTCAGGACTTTCCCAGGGAAGTTTGCATACATGTTCATCTGTTGCACAGGTGGGTTTGACAAACATTTTCAAATGAGAAATAAACTCCTCAATCTGAGCTTCAGTAGACCTTCCTACAGCTGATGATTTAGTTAGAATATAGGGTGGCACAGTAGCGTAGTGGAAGAGCTGCGGCCTCACAACACCAAAGACCCGGGTTTGATCCCGGCTATGGGTATCATCTCTGTGGAATTTGCACGTTCTCCCTGTGCCCATGTGGGTTTCCGCTGAGTGCTCCAGTTTCCTCCAACATCCCAAAAACGAGCAGGCTTCTGTAAAATTGCCCCCTCGTGTGAAAGATGTGAAAGTGAGATAACATGGCATCCCTGTGTGGTATCTCAGCTGCACGGAGGCAGAGAGGAAAGCTCTTCAGCGGGTAGTCCATAGAGCTCAGAGGACCATCGGAACACAGCTACCAGACTTGGAGGGCATCTACAACACACGATGCCTCAGAAAAGCCACCAGCATCCACAAAGACTCTTCACACCCCTGCAACAGTCTGTTCGAACTTCTACCATCGGGCAGACGATACAAGGCCTTCTACGCCCGCACCTCCAGACTCAGGAACAGCTTCATCCCCAGGGCCATAGCTGCTATGAACCGGTTCTGCTGAGCCGGATGGTCACATCGCACAGTGATCCGACACAGATCTACATGCACTTTATTGAATATAGAAAAGCAATAAATAGACAGTTCTGCTGCAAAAGCAATCAGATAAAATAGTAGAAGATCCCCCCAAAATTGTTACAATTTGTTTCATTGGGTTGTTTAAATTAATACTGACTAGCTAATTAATTTATTGCATCGTTTGGGAGGCGCATTCCCAATCTCGTTGTACCCCTGCACAATGACAATAAAGATATATTGTATTGTATTGTATTGTATGGATCTAGAGTACGGGTGATTGATGGCCAGCGTGGACTTGCTGGGACAAAGGGCCTGTTTCCACGCTGTATCTCTACACTAAACTAAATTGTATTTTCTTAATGTCTACCTTCTCTCTATGAATAAGAGCCATAGTCTGGTTATGGTGAAATATTTGTTGACAAATCAGCCTTGACAGATTTTCAATTAATAATTTGACAGAAATGAATCTGCAATGAATACACGGTATTATTCCATGTATAGGTTTTGCAATAGCTTTTACTCTCACTGCTGAAAACCAGCTTCAAATGCCTCTTAAGGCTTTAGCTGCTGATCATTTTATTGAAGGAAAGAGCCTGAGCTCTGAACAGGTCATCTCAAATCTCTATTTAATTTTGATAAAATCAGAAATGCAGTTCTGGAAAAAAAAACTTGTCAAGGTGGCAAATATCATTCCTTGCAACTTAGGGTGTGGAAAATATTCCCCTTAAGTTCTTCTCCACAAAATTGCAACCATAAACAGGTTATCTTGCCATCGCCTCCTCTTCCTTCACTCCCCCAATATCTTTGTTTCACTCTTCAGCAGGACAGTCCTTCCCACTTACTCTTAATAACATTTTGAAAAAAATGTTGTTCCCGCTTCTGCACCATTACCCCCAGATTGCTTCAATGATGTGTCTTTCTATTTTTCAATCACATGATACCCCTCCATGACAACATTCAATGTCACATTATCAGATTTGGCAAGTGCAGGGGTGACAAAAAGCTTTTCTTCTACTTTCTTGAGCCAACCCACGTCTTAGATTTAGCTGAAACCCAGTATTGGATGAGCAGAAATGCATTTTTTTAAAAAGCCATTGTGTTGAAACCCCCTCATAATCCTAGGTCTCTAACTTCCACTCCTATCACTGGATAGTGTCTGAAATTAAAACAAGTTCAGTCACAGTAATGATGCTGAGTTTTCATCCACATTTTGCTCTAATTGCCCATTTCTACTTCTGTAACATGCTCTGCTCCTCATCAGCTAGCAATAATCATCCATGCCTTTATTAGCTCTGATCTCAAGTGCTCTCTAATGCATTAGCACAATGTCAATGAACACAAAATATCAAAGGCAGAGAGCTATCTGCAGCTGCCATTATATTGCACATCTAGTGTCACTGACAGGAGGCAGCTTACTCCCACACAAAATCTTACAGCACCAAAGGTAAATTATTCAAATTAATATAGAATTGCAAACTTTAAAATGACTATTCACTTAACTAAACCTGTTTTTTTCAAAGCCTCACAAGTGGTTCATTTACAAGTTTATTTCAGATTAACTCTGTACGATACAATAGAATTTGCTCCCATAACTCTTTCGTGCAACACCTTCAGGTCAATCACAACAGCACTGTACACCCTTACTTTTTAAAGCCAATTATTTTATATCTTCCTTTCAAGCCCTTCGGCCAGAAGCAACAATTCTCCTAATTTTCTCTGGAACATCGGAGGTTGAGAGAAGTATATAGAATTATGAGAGGCGTAGTTAGGGTACACAGTCAGACCCTTTCCCCCCCCCCCCCCCCCCCCACAGTGTCAAAACTAGAGAGCACAGCTGTACGGTGAGAAGAGGCAAGTTTAAAGGAGATGTGTAGGCCAAGTTTTTTCTCCACACACACACAGAAGGTGGTGGGGGGCCTGGAACGCACTGCCAGATATGGTGGTGGAGGCAGATGCGATTGCGGCATTCAAGTGGCTTTTGGTTAGGCACATGAGAGTGCAGGGACTAGAGAGATATGGATCATGTATAGGCAGTTGAAATCAGTTTAACTTGGCATTATGTTCAGCACAAACATTGTGAGCCAAAGGGCCTGTTCCTGAACTTCTTTGTTTATATTCTAATTTGTTTTTTCAAAACACTTCTACTAATTTGGAACACCGCTATTATATGTTGTGTTCTTTGTTCTGAGGGGGGTTTTGGTGGTCTCTTTATGTAATATTATCCCTTGCTTGCATTCTGGTAAATCTCCTCTCCAACTATTCCAAGTGTTTGACATTTTTCCAAAGGAGCAAAGCCCAACATTAGTCTAACTCGTGATTTGTAAAGATTTCCTTATTTTTGGATAATATGCCTCTATTTAAATAGCCAAGGAGCGCACAAACATTTTAAAGACTTTAATATCTACATTCATGGCCTCAAAACAACAAAACCTCCTTGTTACATGAATTACAGTAACATTATTTTTAAACTGCAGATGCTGTAAATCTGAAACAAAAACAAAATGAGCCTAAAATCACAAAAGGTCAGGCAGCATCAATAGAAAATTAACATTTCCAGTTAAAGTTTCTCATTTTTCCAGTTCTGATGAGTATCAACCAAAATTTCAATCCTGTTTCTTTTTCCAAAGATGCTGCCTGACCTGTTAAGTGCTCCCAACATTTTCTGCTTTAATGACTGATATTTGGCTTCCTGTGTGAAACATTTTATATCTAAAAAGAAAATGTTGAAAAAATTAACCCAGGTTATCCTAGCTAATAACTTTAATCGGTTTTTCCTGTAAATGTTATATATTCTTTATTATTTTCTGGATGCAATGATTGATTTCCTGCCTTTCAAGCCAACCTCACACTTTCTCTTGCTTTGCAATAATGCATAAAGATCACCAGCAACTGAAATACATTTGTTTTAAAAACAAATAAATATCTGATTTTCATCAAATCTTGGTTAGACGTTCTAAGAATGAAATTAACCTAATGCAAATCAAATATGTTTTAAAAATTTTGTTTTAATAAATTGGATGGTGCCACAGGTTTAGCAGATCCAACTTTACATTATTCCCATTGAGATAGTGCGAATGAATTTAAAGGAAAAATGATACTAATATTGGATGAAAATGCAACAATAATCAAAAGCAAATGGAACCGAAGACACGTACTTTGATTCCTGCACTTCGGCATTTGAGAACTGCATCTGGGACACTCGAGCGAGGTGGATCAATCAAAGACAAGAGGCCAATAAAACACAAATCAGAGATTGGGAAGTTCCTGTTATCCGAGTCAAATATGTACAAGTCTGGATATTTGTCCCTTGGTAAATAATGATGGCAAAATCCTAGAAGAATTAAAAAATAGTCAGAAACTCACACATCACATAAAAGAATAAGTATCAAAAATCAAATTATTCATAAATGAACACTAAAAATTTATCTAAAAAAAAAAAAAATCTTAGCAGACTTGATGCAGCAAATTCCAAATCATTAAAAATCTATTTTGAGAAGCTCAGAGATGTATCAGAAAGTCAAGAATCAGACATAAAATTCAAATTAACACATACGTCTTGTGAGAAGCACCGGTCGGCTTTTAGATCCAATTAATGAAAAAACGAATGTAGTATTAGTGAAATTACTTCAGAAAAAGTGTAAAGTTAAGGTTTCATTTTAGTCCAAAGATGCCTCAAAAGGTACTTTAATAATGCAAACATATATAAATGCCCCGAGTGTGACGCAGTTTACTCACTCCTCAGATTAATGCATGCTGTGGTTCTCTTACCTAGAACCCTCTCGCCCAGTCCTCCAAGTTCAATATAAGCTGTCTGAATAACATCTATCTCCTCAGCATCCAGTGGGACTTCCCTGCCCTGCAGCATTACGGTGGAACAAGATTCCAAGATACGTTCTGGTGCTCCCTTCATTACTAAGAGAAGGCGTTTGTCATATGGATTGTTGGTCTTATGAATGGAGAGCTAAAAATTAAAGTGCATCCAATAAACATGTCAGCCTAAAGGTTTTGTATCATATTTCTCACAAGACAGAGAAATTCCATCAGTCCCATTATCCCATTCATTTCCATGGAACCTGGTCTCTATCATATACCGATCAACTCCAGTCTGATTCTTCCATTACGCAGCTACATTGGGGGCCATTTGCAGTAAACAATTATGCGGCTAGCTAGCGTGTCTTTAGGATGAGCGGGGAGACTGGAGCCGACCGCATGGGAAACTCACGGGCACAAGCAAACATGACACTGTTAATACCCAAGGCCAGGATTAAACCAGGACCACCAGGGCTATAAGACAGTGGTGCTAACTGTTGCCTTGCATAGTATATGACTTTAATGAACTACGGATTCCATTGTACATCATATTGTAAAAAAGCCTGGGAGATATTTGGGCATAAAATGCCCATAATTGTCTTAATTTTATGCATGCTCATCCACCAAACCTACAGTCCAAACATATTTCCACGTGCAAAAGTAAACTTATTTCAAAATCTCCATATTTATTAACTTGGAGAGAGAATTTACAACAGGCCAGGCTCAGCAAGAAAACATTGTTCTTCTGCAGTTTCTAAAACATATCTGTCATTTAGTCTCTAATAAATATTGTGCATGCATATACTTTTAAGAACTATGTTCAACATGTGGTAACACTTGGCATACATTGTTGCATCAACATTAATGTTGGATGGTTGTTGCCTACCCTCCATCGAGGACATTTCACTAGAATATTGCATTTGCTTGCCTTCATCCTCACTGAAAGCAACTCAATATTTTCTTTATCTCTGTTACATTTTGCACTATCTTTGCAGGTTCTTAAACGTGTTCTCCCAAATATACATGAATGATAATTAAAAACATCAAATCTTGCCTATAAAGAAACACATGATATAGGTTCGGCATTCTCCATGTATCCTGAATGATCATGCTCATTTGCACTCTTTCTGTGGGACAAGATTAAAAATGACTGGGGACAACTGACATAAGCAAAATGTCTCATTTCCAGAGACATTCATCTACGGGAACCCCGGTCAAAGTATTTTACCGAGTGCGAGAATCTTTCATTATCCTCAGATAAAGTAGACACGGTGAAAAGTAATATTTAAACAAAGATTACTTATTTCAATCTTAAGTCTGGCAGCCAGTAATTGATCAAACACTTATGTCCTTTAACTGAACTCGCCATCTATCTGTATAGAAACCATTCTGAAAGAGTTCCGGAAATTTAACAAAAATAATTACACTGTCCTGCCTAACTTGTCCCGTACCTGAAACTTGTTGGTAGAGTTGAATGGTATTTCAAATATTTTTACATTTTCACTTCTGAATTCCATCACGTTACCAAATACAGTTTCAGAGAACTTCAGAAGGGCACTTTCTGAGGCATCTCCAACCACTTGTCTCTAGGTTCACAAAAGGCAATGTAATATTCTGGTTAATTAATATCCCTTAATAGAAATTATCACAAAAAGCTGGAGTGGGTCAGGCAGCATCTCAGGAGAGAAGGAATGGGTGACGATTCGGGTCGAGACCCTTCTTCAGACTGATGTCAGGAGAGGAGGCGGGACAAAGAAAGCCTTAATAGAAATATCAACATCATTTATTCCATAGTTATACGGACAATTTACTGGTCTCCACTGCCCGTTCATCCAATTATTGAATGTTTTAAAGACTTCTGCTTTAAAGCTTTAAACTACTAGTGAGGCACTGTGAATGGGGGATGATAAATATTGCCCTGTGAATGCGAAACATCATGGCTAAATCACAAAAGTGGAAGTTGGAATAGGTCATGCTGGTACTTTCCAGCCTGCCAACCAAATGCCCTAAGTGCTGGGACCAAGTCTCAACAACGGGCCATCAAAAATTAAGCTAGACTGAAAAACATGAATAGAAGTGACAAAGAAAACACTTTGGGATATAGAGCAAAATGTGCAATTTTATCATACACAAGTTTACTGTGCATTAAATAGGCTTTATACAATTAGACATGTGCATCCCTCGGACTATCCTTGTTCGGACTTTGCTGGCTTTACCTTGCACTAAATGTTATTCCCTTATAATGTTTCTACACAATGTAAATGGCTTGATTGTAATCATGCATTGTCTTTCCGCTGACTGGATAGCATGCAACACAAGCTTTTCACTGTACCTCGGTACACATGACAATAAAATAAACCAAACTGAAAAACCTTTCCCTTAAAATCATCTATCAAGAAGAGTACAGATCGTGAAAATGGAGGAAGTAAGTTTGGGAGCAGATTGTACTTGAGGGGCGGCTGGAGATTTGCTGAAGGAGATGATTGGCAGTGAAGTTGGGGAGATAATTACCTAACGATGTTAGCTAAAGAGTTGATTGTAGGTTTAGACAGAGGGAATGGGTGCAACAGCAAAGTGGTGGTGTTTGGGTGCAAAGTAACAAAGAAAACTTAGAGGAACTGACCTTGAGAATTCAGACTCACTGACCGAGGTCAGTACATATTAGTTAGCAAATTCTCAAAATGTTGTTGGTTTGTGCAGTGCAATTTCAAATACTTAAGCCATAGGCTTGGTGTAAAAGGCTAGATGTGGTTAAAAAAATAGACACCCTTTAAAAAATGCAAAATTTAAACTTCTAAATGCTCTGCTGGATTGAGAAACAGAGGTGAACACGTGAGGAGGAGTTGTATG
Organism: Rhinoraja longicauda; assembly: GCF_053455715.1. Taxonomy (NCBI): domain Eukaryota; kingdom Metazoa; phylum Chordata; class Chondrichthyes; order Rajiformes; family Arhynchobatidae; genus Rhinoraja; species Rhinoraja longicauda. Next base: position 15,632,784 of record NC_135984.1, on the reverse strand, counting down.
GTGAATGTGTGATGTTTTCCTTCTTACCGAGGTCAAACAGAGCCACTTGTTCTGTGACCTGACTCATCCACCTACATTTGACTTTTACTGTAAGGTTTCTTGAAAATAGAAATCGGCTCTGTGCAAGAAAGAACTGCAGATGCTGGTTTAAATAGAAGGCAGACACAAAATGCTGGCATAACTCAGCGGGCAAGCAGCATTTCTGGAGAGAAGGAATGGGTGATGTTTTGGGTCTCTGCGTTACCTTCATAATTGGAACATCATCCTGTGCTGCACTGAATTCCGCTCGATTACAGAGTGCAATAATCTTGGCCAGAGCTGTCCATGTTTGTGATGATTGGTCAAAGGTCTGATCTGTAAATTAATACAACATGTTACTCATAGATCAACACGTTTTTCCATTTCCCTTCTCTTTTTTTATTGTGCTCAACTCAAATGAAATGAACCCATTCACATTCAAATATACAACTTCCGATCAGTAGGCACACACCTCCTCCACCCTGATGTACCATCCAGTAAGACCATGGCTGATCTAATTGTAACCTCAACTCTGCATTCCCATTCATCTGCAGTAGTCTTGCACTCCTACTTAGTAAGTATCTATCCAGCCACTCCTTATAAGCAGCCACTCTTTGAGTGCGAAACATTCAAGACTCATAACAAAATATTGCCTCATCTCCATTTTAAATGGGTAACCCTAGTTTTTGATTATTTCACAAGGGAATACATCCATCCTGCCACGGCTCTTAGAATCTTTTACTATTCCATCAAGTTCTTTCCCATCCTTCTAAATGTCTGGTTCTATCCAGTCTTTTTGCAAAAGTTCATAGTATTCCAGGTATTAGGCCAGTCTTCTGCACTTAGCAACCCTTTAACATTGAAGGTGACTTGCTTCTACTCAGAGTGTACCCCGGGTGTGGGGAGAGCGAGAGGAGAGGGGAGCCCCTGATCGCGGGCGGGCGGCTCCGCTAACGGCGTCCATCTTGTTTGTGCAAACGAAGAGAGAGGCCGTGCGTGCCCTATGGTGAAGTCATACGCACAGCACTTTGAAAAATGTGTTTAGAAATGAAAGTTTTAAGCTTTAAAATCTCTCTAACTTAAAAAATATACGACCAGGTCGCCAGGAGAGTGGTGATTAAGGTGGCGCAAAAATTGTGGCGCTATGGTTTACCGTTTTGGCTGCAAGTTTCAAAACCACACAGACACACACACACACACACACACACACACAGACACTAGACCAAGTGGGCCCGTTTCTCGTAGAGGGGGGACAGGGAAGGGGAGAGGGTATGACTGAGGAGCCCTGGACCCAAAGCCTCTCCTGTATTGGTGTAGCACCCTCAGCCCCCATTCAATCCGCCTTATTCCCCCCCTCCTCCCCCGGCTGACCCACTTCATCCGCCCTACGCACCCCTACTTTCCCCTCCTCTGCCCACACTCCCACTTGCCCCTCCCCTGCCCCCACCCCCATTCCCCCCAGCCCTGCCTCCACCCCCACAGCCCTGCCTCCTCCCCCATCCCCACCCCTATTCCCCCTCCCCCACTCTCCCTCCCCGCACCCCACTCTCCCCCCCCCGCACCCCACTCTCCCCCCACCCCAATCTTCCCTCCTCCCCACCCGCACTTTCCCCCACTATGCCCTCCTCCCCAGCGCTACTCTCCCCCCCACCTCACTCTCGCCTCCCCCACCCTCCCACTCTCCCCCACCCCCCTTTCCCCATCCCCCTTTTCCCCACCCTCACTCTCTCCTGCCTTCCCCACACCCCTCCTCCTCCCCAGCTGCTCTCCCCCCACCCCACTCCCATTCTTCCCACCCCCCTTTCTCCACCCCTTCCCCTTTCCCCCTCACTCCCACTCTCTCCTCCCCCACCCCTTCCTTCCCTACTCTCTCCTCTACCCTCCTACCCCCATCCTCCACTCACTCGGCCCCCCACGCCCACTCCCCCCCCCCCCCGGACCCGTTGGCGGCTAAAGCCACTTACCGAGCGTGCAGGGAGGAGGAGGGAGCTCCGGAGTGCGGCCGTTACTGTGGCCTGGCCGAGCCCGGACTACTCGAGACGGATAGCACGGCAGCTGAGACCCGGCAGATGTGGGAGACCGATAGCGCGGCTGGGCGGCTGGGTCTACTCGAGGCCGGTGGCGGCAGCAGGAGGTGCGCACAAGATAGCGGAACGTGAGGAGGAGGAGGAGAGCGGCCGCCATCTTTCTGAAGTCGCGACAGGGCCTTGGGTGGCAGCGGCCGCTGAAGGAGGAGGAGCAGCTGCCCGCTGCGGCTTGTGTGCGGTAATGGTGCGGGGCGCTGGGCCCGGGCGATAGCGGGGACTCGAAGACACCGTGGGTTGAAGGGACGGAAGGTAAGGATGAGTGGACCATTAGTCCGACCATCTCCCTCCTGGTCGGAGTGTCCCCCGGGTGTGGGAGAGTGGGGAGAGTGAGGGGAGAGAGGAAAGAAGCGAGAGGAGAGGGGAGCCCCTGATTGCCCCTGAACTTCCGCTAACGGCATCCATCTTGTTTGTGTGAGTGAAGAGAGAGGCCGTGCGTGCCCTATGGTGACGTCATGCGCACAGCACTTTGAAAAATGTGTTTAGAAATGAACGTTTTAAACTTTAAAATGTCTCTAACTTAAAAAATATATGAGAAATTTGAATAAAATTTGTTTTTAAAAGTCGGCAGGAGAGTGGTGATTAAGGTGGCGCAAAAATTGTGGCGCTATGATTTACTGTTTTGGCTGTAGGTGCACATTTTCAGAGAGATATACATATATATAATATATATATATATATATATATATATATATATATACACACACACAAGATCTGAGTTTTAGTAATAGACAAGCACAAGTGTGCCCGTTGGGCCCGTAATAGTATATAGATAGATAGATAGATATAGATGGTTGAGATCTTTGCACTAATCATCTTGTTTGTAGTACATAAAAACATGCTTCCCTATTTAAAATAAGGAAATTGATGACAATTATAACTGTACAGACAGAAGACAATAGGTACAAAGCAACCTATATATAATACATATCATAGTTTCATATATACCGTGGATATACCACAACCAACAATATAGTGAGCATTTGTGTTCCAATATCACAGGGAGGCAGTGATATATATTCCCAGCAGAATATAACACATATTTGTTTATGTAAGTCACACTGAAAATAGCAGTACTGTGGAGGAAGCAACAACTCAGCATCCTGTATTTGGAATTAACAATCTGGGAATGCAACAGTGGAAACGGAATGGAGAGAGAGTGGGTGCACACTGTGGAAAAATGTTCAAATTGCCTGTGCATCTATGTAATATATATTTTATAAGTTCAAAAAACACATTCATGCTATCTTCATTTACAAAGTGGGTGTTAAAGTTGTCCCAAACATTTACATTATATTGGAGTTCCACTGTACTGTGCTAAATATTATACTCAGAATTTTTTTAATTCATCTTCATGTTTTAAAAAAATGTATGTATCGTATCGTAAAATGACAACAAGCATTATTTGAAGATATTGTCGGGAGATCGTTGACTTATCAAAATGATAAAACTAGACAAATGTTACCTGATTGGACTGTCAATATGCTGGGTCAAAATCAGTATGATTCTATCAATATAGATTAAATCACATGGCTCCTGTACCTGCCTGTTCTTCACTGGTATCTGCTGTGTAGATTTGATTGTCAAACCACAAATGTGCTACAGTCATTCGATTCTGGGTAAGTGTTCCTGTTTTATCAGAGCAGATAATCGAAATGGAGCCCAAAGTCTCAACAGCCTCCAGATTTTTTACGAGGCAGTTCTTCTTGGCCATTCTTTTGGCTGTTAGGGTGAGACTAACCTGAGGGAAAAATGGACAGAGGGCAAACTTAAGTTATTATTTATAATTTAACGTGTGACACAGGTTCAGACCATCTCGTTAAATAATTTGTGTAGGAAGGAACTGCAGATGCTGGTTTAATCCGAAGATAGACACAAAAAGCTGGAGCAACTCAGCGGGACAGGCAGCATCTCTGGAGAGAAGGAATGACCAAAGAAGGTTCTCAACCCAAAACGTCACCCTGTCCTTCTCACCAGAGTTGCTTCCTGTCTCGCTGAGTTACTCCAGCTTTTTGTGTATATCATTAAATAACTTCGTATTGTAATAAAACCAAATCATAAAAACAGAAGAATAATTACACTTTTAAGAATGGTATTATCACAGTGTGAAAAGCACAACTACAATACTGAATCATGCCTGGGGGTATTTAGTGATCACAGATTTTGAAGCTGATACGTTGTATTCTACATAGACCTCAGAACCCAGCAACTCAACCGTTAACTATTTTCAATAAACTGGTTCTGAAAATATCAGTCATATGAAAAATTCTTCACCAAATGCACCATCTCCATCAAATATCACGGCAAAACAACACCTCTTGGAAGACCTACTAAAGTTAAAGCCACCACACACTTTGTAAGGAGTTCAATGGTAATAATTTAATGATGTATTGTTGTCCAATCCTGGACATCACGCCCAACACCAAACGCCTTTTTTTTGTTATGGCATCCCTGATAATCATTGGGTCATGGATGCCACTGTGACCTTACAAGTTGAATAAATGCCTCCCTATTGATATCACAACCTCAGTAGTCAGTGGTCAAATTTGTGATGGATTCACAGCCACTCTATTGCTGAGTTAAAGGAAATTAGTCACTTACAAACTTCACCTAAAATTATATAGTATTACAAGGTCTGGAAGTCATTTAATGACAAGACTACTAATCAACCTTTCCTTATTGCACAGAACTACATCTAATATAGCTTGTTCCCCAGTTGGTACCCCAATATAAACTAGAAAACCATCTTGTATACACTTTATGAATTTGTTCTCCAGATTTTATGCTGATTTGGTTTGTATGGAGGTTAAAGGCCCCAATAATCATTACATTCCCTTTATTTCACACACCTGTGATATACTACAGGTGCATCCAGAAAGTATTCAGCCCCCTTCACATTTTCCACATTTTGTTACATTACAGCCTTATTTTAAAATGGATTAAATTCTTTTTTTATCATCAATCTACACATAATACCGCAGAAGGAAGAAGTGAAAACAGGTGTTTAGAAATTTTTGCAAAGTAATTAAAAAGAAATAACTGAAATATCACATTTACATAAGTATTCAGACCCTTTGCTATGACACTCAAAATTGAGCTTAGGTTCATCCTGTTTCCATTCATTATCCTCGAGATGTTTCTACAACTTGATTGGAGTCCACCAGTGGTAAATTAAATTGATTGGACATGATTTGGAAAGGCACACACCTGTCTATATAAGGTTCCACAGTTGACAGTGCATGTCAGAGCAAAAACCAAGCCATGCAGATGAAGGAATTGTCCGTAGACCTCCGAGACAGGATTGTGTCGAGACACAGATCTGGGGAAAGGTATAAAAAATGTTGGCAGCAATGCAGGTCCTGAAGAGCACAGTGGCTTCCATCATTCTTAAATGGAACAACTTTGGAACCACCAGGACTCTTCATAGAGCTGGCTGCCCGGCCAAACTGAGCAATCGGGGGAGAAGGGCCTTGGTCAGGGAGGTGACCAAGAACCTGATGGTCACTCTGACAGAGCTCCAGAGTTCCCCTGTGATGGGAGAATCTTCCAGCAGCACTCCACCAATCAGGCCTTTATGGTAGAGTGGCCAGACGGAAGCCACTCCTCAGTAAAAGGCACATGACAGCCCGCTTGGTGTTTGCCAAAAGGCACCTAAAGGACTCTCAGACCATGAGAAACCAGATTCTCTGGTCTGATGAAACCAAGATTGAACTCTTTGACCTGAATGCCAAGCGTCACGCCTGGAGGAAGCCAGGCACCGCTCATCACCTGGTCAATACCATACCTACGGTGAAGCATGGTGGCAGCGGCAATTTGTTTTTGGGCTGTTTTTCAGCGGCAGGAACTGGGAGACTAGTCAGGATTGAGAGAAAGATGAACGGAGCAAAGTACAGAGAGGTCCTTGATGAAAACCTGCTCCAGAGCGTTCTGGACCTCAGACTGGGGAAGAGGTTCACCTTCCAAAAGGTGGTTGTCTAAGCACACGGCCAAGACAATACAGGAGTGGCTTCATGACAAGTCTGTGAATGTCCTTGAGTGGCCCGGCCAGAGCCCGGACTTGAACCTGATCGAACATCTCTGGAGGGATCTGAAAATAGCTGTGATTCGATGCTCCACATCCAACCTGACAAAGCTTGAGAGGATCTGCAGAGAAGAATGGGAGAAATTACCCAAATACAGGTGTGCCAAACTTGTAGCATCATACCCAAGAAGACTTGAGGCTGTAATCGCTGCCAAAGGTGCCTCAAAGTACTGAGTGAAGGGGTCTGAATACTTATGTAAATGTGATATTTCAGTTATTTCTTTTTAACTACTTCGCAAAAATTTCTAAACACAAGTTCTTGCTTTTTTATTATGGGGTGTTGTGTGTAGATTGATGATTAAAAAAAAGAATTTAATCCATTCTAAAATAAGGTTGTAATGTAACAAAATGTATAAAATGAAGGGGTCTGAATACTTTCTGAATGCACTGTATAACTTCCCTTACTGCCATTATTTGGATGCCCATATGCAGCTGCTACCAATATATTGTGTACCTTGCTCGTTTTAGGTCCATCTATTTTGAATATGTTTCTTGATTTTCTGAGCTAAATCCTTTTTCATCACACTACTTTCTTTACCCCATTCTTTATCATCAAGGATACCCCTACTTCTTTCATTTTGCTTATCACTTCAAAATGTTAAGGACATTGGAATATTTTATTACCATCCTTGGTCACTTTCCAATCACAGCCCTGTGAAAAGCTATTAGATTGTATCCATTTAATTTATTTGTGCCATTAGTCTGCCTGGTGTTAGAAATTCTGTACGTATTTTGATAAATTGCCCTCTAAGGTGCCTTTTTAAAAAAATCATTTCTCACCAAGCTGTCTCTAATAAAGATACACTCTGATATTTGTGCACATTCTCCTGCACGATGACTCTGCTCTTTCTCTTTAACATTCTATTTTCCCCTCCTACCCTCATCCCACCAACTATTTAGTTTAAAGCCTTATGTAAAGCTCTCTATTCTCAAAGGCACTGACCATAATAGAATAGTTGTTTCTTGCTCCTCGACTGTTGTCAATGCCCCATGAATTGAAATCCATTCTCCCTCAGCAAAATTTAGACCACATATTAGATCCTTGATTTCATTAACTCTGTCAATTTGCATGTGGTCCGTTGGTAATCCAGAGATTGTTGTCTTCATTGTTTTAATTTGGACCCACCTGCTCATACTCCTTCTGGAACACCTTCTCCTCAGTCGTATCTATGATGTTGGTTCCACATGTTCCCCCCTTCTTCCCAAGTTCTTCTCAAGCCTTAAAGAAATGTCCTTAATTCTGACACTAGTCAGACAGCACATCCTATGCACTTGTATTTATTATTCCAGAGAACAGTACTGTATCTATCTGCTTATAACATTCTCCTCTATTCTTACTACTCTAACTTGACTTCCCCAAATTAAATGACCACTTTGTACTATATTGTTAAGATCTGTTTGCTCAACATTCTCTCTGCTCTTGTCCAAGAGAAGTTCACACTATTGGATAAGAACAATGTTGCAGGTCCTTCACTGCTAATCTCTGGGTGTCCATACCTGCCTCACTTATAAACACTCTTACATTATTCACTGCAGAACAAATCTGAGTATAACTGCCTTTTGCATCAAAGTATCCAGAATATACAGCGATTGTTGGCCCAAACTCACTTCCTCTATTACTAATCTTTAAAATGTTGCATGATTTCCACCCCCACAATGATGTTTGGCCCAGTGTCGGTTAATTTTTACCAAGCATTTCCTGTTGCCCACTATCACCTAAAACAATCCCTCCAGCCCAAATAAAGCCCTTTCTCTTCTCCTAGCTGCCTGTGGAAGTGAGCAGGCAAATCTTCCTTCATTTCTACTCCCGTTTTGGGCTAAAGTCTAAAATCTGTTCATCCATATTGTATTCATGCCCTTCCCTACGAGCAAAAGCTCCAAGTAAACCAATAGAGACTGAGACCAGAACCATGTGTTAACATTGTGAACTTACGGTGAGAGTGGCCAGAAGACCTTCAGGGACATTAGCAACAATTATGCCAATCAAGAAGATGATGGAATCCAGTATTCTGTAGCCTAGACAAATTGAAATGATGAAGAAAACGACTCCCATTCCCACAGCTAATCCAGTTATAAAGTAGACAAAATGTTCAATTTCTTTTGCGATTGGAGTCTTCTCATTTCCTACTGCCGATGCAAGAGATGCAATTCCTCCAATGATGGTGCGATCTCCTGTGCTGATCACCATGCCTGTGGCAGTGCCTTTGAAATTGTAAGAAAAAAAATATTTTACTAATTGGTGCAAAAATGAAGTTAAGAAGCACGTTTAGAAGGCAAAGGGGCAAGTAAAAAATATTGGCAGGTAAGATCAAGGAAAAACTAAAAACTGTTGGAGGAACTCAGAGTCAGGTAGAATGCATGGAGGAAAATTAATAAACGAGAGTCTGAAGGATCACAACATGAAACATCTAACAACAGCTAACAATGACCTGCTTCCTTTATCATCATTACCGTTTAATATATCTTTCATTCATTGTTCTTTATCTCTCTACATCATCGTCTATATCTTTTGTTTCCCTTTTCCATAACTAGTCTGAAGGGTCGGCCCAAAACATCACCTATTCCTTCTCTCCAGAGATGCTGCCTGTCCCACTGAGTTACTACAGCATTTTGTGTCGATCTTTGGTTTAAACCAGCATCTGCAGTTTCCTCCTACACATGAAACGTCATCTGTTCATTTCGCTTCACAGATCCTCAAGTCCTCCAGCACTGTGATTATTGCTCAGGATTTAACCATCTGTGTCTCCAAGGAAAACCCAATGTTTTATGTGATGGACCAATTAGTCTCCTCCCTCTACCTTGATTTCTATAAATTTCCCCATGCCCACATTGGTACTGAAGCCATTGTTCCCAATGGATATAATTGTATCTTCTGCTTCACTTGCAGATGACAATTTGACTGGAGTTTGAAATGACCTGCATGTGTGCACTAATTCCTAGGAAGTCAAACAAGAATCCTCAATCCATGGAAGTTTTACATTATAGAGAGGGAATCTGTTCCAAGGAAGGTCATTAATAACCTGTGAATGCAGCATAATATTCTTCCAAACTACAATTAATTTTGGGAAATCAGAATGTCAAACCTTTCAAAAACCTGAACTACATGAAAATAATTCCTATTGAAGCAGAAGCATGATTGGTCATTTATAATTTACTTTTACAAATAAATTATAAATGTTGAACTGTGCATGCGAATGCACTTTGAAAGGTTCAAAAAATCATCTGCTGTCTCCACGACAATATAATAGTAGCTGTGTGTTACCCTCCCCCTCCAAACTCTGATTAGACTGAAGTCAATGGAAGCTAATTTTGGAAAAGGAGTACAATGTACTGCAGCCATCATTTAACCAAGTTTGACTTTCTATCCCTCATGATTTCTCACATTTTTCAAACAGTGCAAAAAATATTGACAATCTGACACTGCCCTTTCCAATAACAGCTGTTCTGTATTCACAATATAAATCCACACCTGACGAATACAGATTGGCCCGAGGAATCATAACACAGTAGGATTAGTGGCTTTAGTTGCATGGTGGACAAACAGTTTGCAACATAGGTTCTGTAGAGATAAACACAAAATGCTGGAGTAACTCAGCGGGACAGGCAGCATCTCTGGAGAGAAGGAATGGGTGACGTTTCGGGTCGAGACCCCTCCTTAGACTCATTTATCTGTAGAGATAAATTTGAAATACTGTCAGCTACTTCCAGCTTACCTTCAAGACAAGTGGTGGAATAGTAGCCGATGTTCTTTGTTTCGACTGGATTCTCATGTGTGCATTCAGTGGTTCGAGACTGTGCTTCAGACTCACCAGTGAGAGAAGAATTATCCACCTTACACAAAGAAACAAAATTAATGGAGTTTAAGTTTATTTACCCGTAGAATAATCTTCTTTAAAAAGAAGATTTTAAGCTTTAATTTCAGTAATATCAGTCTGGAGTGTCTTCCTGAAATGATGGTGGAGGGAGATTCAATGCTATATTTTGAAAGGAAAGTAGGTTTCGACCGAGAAAGTAAAGAAATTGGTACAATGCCATTGATAATAAGCAAGATAGTGGAGCTAATTTGAAGTTCAAAGAGAAAGACTGTTGCACTGATTTCAACCAATAACCTCTTCTGTGCCATTCAAAGAAATGTCATGAGTGTTGTTAAAACCAAGAGTGTCAAGATCAAGTGTTTAATTATCATCTGCACCAGGAATGGAACAATGAAATGCCTAATGCATTAATGCAATAAAATAACAATAAATATACAATAATCAATACAATAAATTAATAATCAGTGATACTGGTTAACCAGACCACAATAGTGCAAAAATCAAAGTACATAATGCAATCAAAACAAAGTCCATAGTAGTTTGTTGCTGAGAGAGGGTTGTGGTTAGGGCTGTTTTACAAAAACCTAATGGTTGTTGGGAAGAAGCTGTTCTTCAGCCTCAAGGTCATTTTTCTCAAGCTCCAGCACTACTTTCTTGATGGTCACAGTGAAATGAGAGCATTACCAGGGCAGTATGGATGTTTATGATATTAGCTGCCTTTTTGAGGCAATGCTTCCTGTATTCGATTGTGGGGAGGTCAATACCCGTGATGGAACAGGCAATGTCCACCACTTTCTGCAGCCTCCTTCATTCCTAGGCATTTAAGTTACCAAACCAAGCCACGATTCAACCAGTCAGTGTGGCTCTCTACCATACACCTGTGGAAGTTTGATCTATGGTTCCTTTCCTGAAGTCAACATTCAGCTCCTTGGTCTTGCGAACAGTGAGAACAAGATTGTTGTTCAAACACCATTTAATCAGATTTTTGAATCTTGCTCCTGTACTCTGACTCATCGTTAATCATTATTTGTCCAACAGTGATATCATTGGTGAATGTAAATTTGCGTTGGATCCATGTCTGGCTACACAGTCATATCATATCATATCATATATATACAGCCGGAAACAGGCCTTTTCGGCCCTCCAAGTCCGTGCCGCCCAGCGATCCCCGTACATTAACACTATCCTACACCCACTAGGGACAATTTTTACATTTACCCAGCCAATTAACCTACATACCTGTACGTCTTTGGAGTGTGGGAGGAAACCGAAGATCTCGGAGAAAACCCACGCAGGTCACGGGGAGAACGTACAAACTCCTTACAGTACAGCACCCGTAGTCAGGATCGAACCTGAGTCTCCGGCGCTGCATTCGCTGTAAAGCAGCAACTCTACCGCTGCGCTACCGTGCCGTCATGGGTGCAGAGAGTGGAGCAGGGGACTGAGCACACATCCTTGCTCCCATGCCATTTTGTTGAGAGGTTTCTCCCTCGTTTCTGCACTGAAGGAAATTTCTGTTCTTTAGATTTAGTCTGTGTAGCTTGGTACAGTTGAAGTTGGGTTAATTCCACAGGGGAAAAGAGAAACCATGACAAGCAGCCTGAATGGCTCCCGCACACCATCTGATAGATGATGATGAGCAAACTGAGAGTAGGTGGGCCACTTATCTTCTCAATGAGGGAATGATTTGCAGTATTGGGGAACCTGAACAACAAAGAAAATTTACTGAAAATAGATCTGTTTTTTCTTATAATCTACCATGAAAAAGCATCCATATTTAAACAGATTATTTTCAAAGATATTATTGTGCCTACATTAGAGGGTAAAGAAAACGCTGCAGAAACTTAGTTCCAGAATACGCATTAATTTAAAATGGAATAAATTCTACCTTGCAACCCTGGACAGAAAGGAAACGAATGTCTGCTGGAATCCGATCACCACCTTTGATCTCCACAATATCGCCAACAACCAGTTTGTCTGCTATAATTTGTTGTTTTATGCCATCCCTAATAACAAGGGCTTGCTGGAAAGGAATATTCAATATGCTAACCAATTTATTAGAACAAGAATTTGTCATTTTAACTGCTATTCATTGTTATACAAATTATAAATGAATCATTGGTTGAATAAAGACTAGGATAAACATTTAAACTTCTTTGAAAGGCATAATCCAAGTTTAAGTATTGCTGAACTTAAACCATATCATAGAACAGGCGGCACGGTGGCGCAGTGGTAGAGTTGCTGCCTTACAGCGAGTGCAGCGCCGGAGACTCAGGTTCGATCCTGACTACGGGCACCGTCTGTACGGAGTTTGTACGTTCTCCCCGTGACCTTCGTGGGTTTTCTCCGAGATCTTCGGTCTCCTCCCACACTCCAAAGACGTACAGGTTTGTAGGTTAATTTTTAGATTTAGATTTAGATTCTAATTGACTGGGTAAATGTAAAAATTGTCCCTAGTGTGTGTGTAGGATAGTGTTAATGTGCGGGGATCGCGGGGCGGCGCGGACTCGGTGGGCCGAAGGGCCTGTTTCCGCGCTGTATCTCTAAAAAAATAATAATACTGATTCAGCAATTTGCTGCTCTTGCCCCTACCCTGCCTTGTCATAAACAGATGGGCAAGTAGGCCTTTCTCTTAATCCTTTGGTAGCAGTTTTGAGACAAGTGAGAGTTTGCTCAGCCACAAGAACAGTTAAGAATCACCACATTGGTGAGAGATTAGACTTATAAAAGGTCAGTCTGGCAAGGAAAAGCAAGTTTCTTCCTGGAAAGGGTACCAAATTTCTAATGTCACCTGGCAACTTTTTGCTTACATTTGTAGTAAAAACTATTTACAGGCTTTTGTTTAAAAGAATCCTCAAACTCTCATAAATTCCATCAATGAACAATTCATAATAACAGATCATACCTGGGGAACCAGCTTTTGAAAGCTCGCCATGATATTGGTACTCTTTGCTTCTTGATAATAGGCAAAGCAGCCAGTGATGATGACAACTCCAGCAAGTACAACACCTAGATACAACTGAAGACCCAAAATTATTATTAAATCGAATTCCAGGTTCATGAAAATAAATAGGAAGTTATTCATTGAAATAATTTAACCCAGAGCAAAGTCATGCGAGTTCTTTTCTAATTGAACTACCCGAGTTATGAAGTTCAAGTTATGAGCCATCATGATGTCAATGGAATTTCTGCATTGGAGTTATGTGGGACGTTATTCCTTTTAGATTATTGTGGAGGTATTGAAGTTGGGGCACCTTGAATGGAAAAGGGATAGTCCTTTTGGATTGTGGTACGAAATCCATCTATGACCTTCACAGAGCCATTAATAATACCAAGCGGGAACGCTGGACTCTGCTGGAGTTCCGAGGCAATGACACGGATACCTGTATATAGCAAGGCTTGCACACTATGACAGGCTACAAAGCAAAGGCAACAGTGGGTCCGTCCATGAACTAGATGCTTTCAACGCCAACTTGGGACAGAGGTTCAGTGGTGGAATGTCACCCACTCTGCCAGTCTCAGTTGCATCTGTACCAGCAGTTACTGTGACAGATGTAAGATTGGTTTTACTGAGGGAAAGGAATTGGAATAAGAACTCATGGGATAGGAATTCAAACCTTTGTTTAAAAATGGCTGCAGTACATTGTATTCCTTTTCCCTGAGAAATCTTATGTTAAGAAAACATAAGAAAACAGGAGCAGGTCAATTAGTCCCTCAAGTCTATCCTGCCATTCAATATGGCAATAATGTTCAATATAATATATTTTTGTATAAACCAGCATGTGCCGTTCCTTGTATCTGTCGTTCAATATGGCCATGGCAGGCTTCATATCTTGCCAGTTCCACATATCCTTAATTCCTTGTTCCTTTAAAAAATATAATCACATTCCTCTTTAACTACATAGCCAATGATGCAGCCTCCACAATAGCTTGTGGTAAAAGATTCCAGAGATTCACTGCTCTCTGCAAGGAGGGAGCAACCAGGAATAGGGGAGGCAAGGAGTTACCAGAAAAAATAAACTGGATATTGATGCAGGAAAATGCCAGGAAAGAGGAGGACATAATGGGAGAGTGCACCAACGTAAAATAATGTAAAATAATGAGGCCCCACAATTCTATTTTAGAAATCTCCTAAAAACTCACCTTTCAAGATTGACCACTGCTTGTCACTCCTTTTCCAATATATAGCAGCTACTAAGCTTCCAGCTATCAACGTTTGTGTATGTCCTACATGCCATATTATGGGCTTACAAGCCCAGACAATACCAAATCAATAGATATTAGTTCAGGAAGCAACATAGCAAATGTTTCAAGATAATTGCTTCCCAATTTTACACGCAGGGTACGTTCTTTTTACTTACATTGTCTTTGGCTGTGGTGTTGCCTTCTACTAGCTGGAAAGCAAAAGCAGTCCAGCAAAGTATCGCTCCAATCCAGAGCAGAAGGGAGAAACCACCAATCATTTGCTTCAAAAACTTGACAATCTCAGAAGTGCGCTTAGGAGGTGTCAGGACATTGGGGCCATCTCGAGCTAGGATCTCGGCTGCTCTTTTGCTGGTCAGACCCTGTGTAAATAATCCAAGTCAAAACTGCCGTAACCAAAAGTAAGACTAAATAATTAGGTCTGATATGGCATTTTATGGGATACTTTATAGTCGTTTGATTATTTGCTTCAACTAGCAATGTCTTCCACTGAAAAAACATGAAACTATTGATCCATAATCTCTGTTCTAAAGCCCATTCCAATATTGCCATTGCCTTTAAGCCATGATTGAACAATTAAGTCCTGTGATAATGCATAAACTGGAGCTCAAATTATACATTTTCTAAAATATTCAGCATGAAGTCAGAAAAGACGTGTTCGGACTGGAAAGGCTAGTTATAATCGAGACTACGCATCATAGAAGTTGACAATGATGCAAATATGAGAATTACGCACTTCATAAGCTAATTACTTTGCATCAAAACAGTGGAATATCAAAAACATGTCTGCAAGTCAAGTGCTGCCCTTGCAGTTCTCACGAACTGCTTTTCAAATCCAGGCAAGACAGGTCTTTAATTTGATTACCAAAAAAATACTGAGATTTTTTCTTCACAGTCAGTGATATTTAAGACAATCTTGTGTAGGAAAATAACTGCACATGCTGGTATAAATCGAAGGTATCACAAAATGCTGGAGTAACTCAGCGGGTCAGGCAGCACCTCAGGAGAGAAGCATCTCTCCTGAGATGCTGCCTGACCCGCTGAGTTACTCCAGCATTTTGTGATATTTAAGACAATCTTTGCCATTATTATTCCAGGAAACCTATTTTAAACTTAAGTTTCAAGCTTGGAAGACAGGCTGCTGATGATAATTGTAAGATTGGCTGCTGCTTTTACGATTTCATGAGATACAAACTAGAAAGATCTATGGTTCAACTGTAGCTCTGCACCAACTTGACTAATCGCAGATACTGACCCAAAGTGCCACAATAGCACTCACAAACACCAAGCTGAGAAGGGCAAAATCAGCTGGGCTTTCCACTTTAGGTAACCATACAAAAATTCTGACTGGAAGCACCGTATTTAGGTCAGCCGTTATGTCAATGATGATTATTCTAATTGTCAAATCACCTCCAACTGATCACACTCAGAATTCAAACTCTAAAGTGCAGTCATCACCACAAGAAAACTTACCTCAGCAAGGAGTTATGCCCTTAGGAAATGAGAACATTTCAAGATACAAGAGGCATATTACTTGATTTTTTTTAATAACTAGGACATTATGTTCTATTCTGTTATTGCTCCTGTAAGTACATGCAGCTAGAAATTGCAATCAGTATCTCACATTTCCAATGGGAAATATTCTTTGGCTTGACATTTATGCTTAAGCTGTATTTGACAGCAGCCTGGATGGCATACTTGTTCACTGAAGCATGAATGAGATGTGGATACAAGACAATCAGCTCTGGACTTTGCTCCCCAAATTATCCTAAACCAAGTTTTCTTTCTGTTCTCTCACAAAATTGTAAATAGATTATCTAATAGCCAAAATATCAGGAAAATGCACAGGGTGCAAATTTATCTTTGGTTGGCGGTGTTAAATGTACTATTACATAGATCATCTGCCATTTAATCTTCCAAATATTCACTTCCCATTGAAATCAATGATACAAAATTAGTGTCCAGTCAGGAACCGACACATTTGTCAGTTTAACATAGATTGTGGGAAGACTACTGGAACCTATCATCAGGCATAGTGTCTGAACATTTGCTGATCGGAATCAGCTGAGGTTCAGTGAGATTCAGAACAAAAATTCTCTTTAAAAAAAAGAAAAGAGTGAAATTACTTGTTCTCTCCAAGACTGAAAAGCTAACATTACTGGGGAATTAAAATGCTGAGATTGATAGAATTATCCTTGCATATAGGTACGTGGGCACATAGATTAAAGACAGTAAATGGAATTGAAGTACAAATCAACCACAGCCTGAGTTAACAAAAATACTTTAGTTAGACCTGTTCACCATTCTTCGTATCAGAATTCATAATGTTAGAATTTTAATATATATTATACGGTGAACTTGTTTTGTGCAATGACAGCCCTTGTTTTGCTTGGAATCTAAACTGCAGTTTACATAATAGAGATTTCACACAATGCAGAACAAATCCATTGTTTATACAGTAAGAAAAAGTTCAATAATCTGCCAAGTTGTATGATTCAACATCTAATCATTTTTATGCAGAAATCCCAATATTTATATTGCTTTTTTTCTAATTATTTGATAATATATTTTGCTTTCATTAACCTTTGAAATATCAAGAGCGGACCATGAAAAAAAAATGCAGATTCTCCGCTACATTCTTTTATTAGATTAAAGGCTGAATTTTAATGCAGTCGACTCACTTTTAAAAGGTTGCTTTCATATTTTTTTACCAGTTCCTTAACAGGTTGTTGATGGTCATGCTGAAAAAGATCAGAATGAAAATATCATTAGAGGAATTTCAGTAGGTTTCATTATTTTCTTCTGCAAAGTTAATTTTGTGAATAAAGTTGCTGCTACAATTAAGTTCTTTAATTCTATTTATATTCATCCAACAGGTAAAAGTGAAACAAAACTGCAATAATCCGATGTTCGATTGTTTGTAAATCCTGATCATCACCCATGTGTTGGGAACGTGAGCTGGGGGTCCAGAGTAGAAGTAAGGTGTGTGGTCAGAACCAGGGGTCCGAAGTACAGCTAAGGCCACACTGTGAATTAGGTCTGCAGCCAAAGCACCAATGATCAGGAAGGCAAGCACATTTGCAGCCGGAGCCGGGATCCGGAATGTTTTGGTATTTCCCTTTCCCTTTCACCCTACTTGCTTCATTGAAAAACTGTGTAACATGAAATAAAAGCATGTGTTAGGTATTAATAGGAGTACCATTCACAGTCCCAAAAATCTACAATGCCAGCATTACTACAAGTACCAATGTCTCTGGATCAATGCAGTTCTTCTGTAGTTTTCCAATTCACGTTTAATCATGGTTTAATTGCTTAGCTGGTTGCCAGTAATTAGAATCAGCCTTACACTGAAAAACAATAACGTCATTCTCAATTTACAGAATTTCGCATTATCTATTTACATCAACTCATCCAGGCTCACATAAACTTTGTGAACAGAACAGGTCGTCAATATTACAGATTCAAAATGATAGTGGACCACATGGTATATAGATTACCACTTGCTAAGTAATAATTGGTTGTATCATCAAATTTTCTTGAAAGGTTTTGCTGTTTTGCCCACTGACCATCAATTTAACAAAAACAAAAATGAGAATGGCAAAATACTAAAGAAAACTTTTGCATTACGGACCATTGTCAATGGCCTCAACAGCAGCCGTTTCCCTCCCCCTCTCCTATTATGCACACAGAAACCAAACATATTAAAACATTAAGACACTGGTAACCATAGGTAATAATCGATTAGTTTAACAAATAGTTTTTCAACATTGGTTGCTTTATTCTTAACAAGTTGTCCTTCTTTCTAAGATTAGAAAGCTGGTCAAGCACTGTAAAACTTTCTTGCTTGTGGTGAAAGTAGTTGTACAGCGAGTCTAAATTACTGAATGGCCAGCAGTGATAAAACACAAACACCTGGTTTCTCCCTGGAAGTAATTTTCCCCAACTGCCTCTTGAATACTGCTGTTTTTGTGACTACTTCCATGATGCCATCCTTCATTGAATCAGCACATGATTCAGCAGCATCGGCAGTGGCCAAAGGTTCTTCTTTTCTTCACCACTAATTTCCATCCTGCAATCAAATTCACTTCTTCGACACCTCTCTCCCCTTTCTTGATCTCACAGTCTCCGTCACAGGAAATAGACTATCGACTGACGTCTTTTACAAACCCACTGACTCCCACACTATCTCGACTACATTTCTTCCCACCCTGCTTCCTGCAAAGATTCTATCCCCCTACTCCCAATTCCTGTCTAGGCCACATCTGCGCCCAAGATGAGGTGTTCCATACCAGGACATCCGAGATCTCCGCATTCTTTAAGGAACGGGGGTTCCCCTCTCCCATCACAGATGAGGCCCTCACACATGTCTCCTCGGCACCCTGCAGCTCCACACTTGCTCCCCCCCTCCCCCTAATTGCAACAGAGACACAGTCCCCCTAGTCCTTACCTTTCACCCCATCAGCCGTTGCATACAACACATAATCCTCCAACATTTTCACCACCTCCAACGGGATCCCACCACTAGTCACATCTTCCCATTTCCATCCCTTTCCGCCTTCCACAGGGACCTTTCCCTCTGCAACTCCCTGGTTAACTTATCCCGTCCTACCCAAACCACCCCCTCCCCAGGTACCTTCCCCTGCAATCGCAGGAGATGCAACACCTGTCCCTCTACCTCCTCCCTTGACTCTGTTCAAGGACCCTGACAGTCATTTCAGGTTAGGCAGAGGTTCACGCACATCCTCCAACCTCATCTACTATATCCGTTGTTCAAGATGTGACACAGCCCCCTCCCCCTAGTCGCAACAGAGACAGAGTCCCCCTAATCGATGTTCATAGTCCGTTCGCTATGCTCATAATTCTCCATTTTTTGTTGCCATTCTTTATCCAGCTACCAAGTGTGTTATGCTTGACATCAAATTCAGCCTGTGTTCCTTTGCATGATCTTCCTTCACTGTGGGACTTCAATGCCTTGCACTTGGCTTCTAGTTTTCAAGTTAAATTGTCTTTTATGTTTTGGTTATTCATTATTTTAATCTGCAATGTAAGGGTTAACTCCAAAGCTCAATTCAAATTAGTTTTATGGAAATTGAAGCTGACACTAATGTATTCCATCAAATGTACTCTGTACACTCAAATCTATTTCACTGTTATGCCTACCAGGATTGCAAT
Organism: Rhinoraja longicauda; assembly: GCF_053455715.1. NCBI lineage: Eukaryota > Metazoa > Chordata > Chondrichthyes > Rajiformes > Arhynchobatidae > Rhinoraja > Rhinoraja longicauda. The sequence goes on along the minus strand of NC_135984.1, from coordinate 15,613,411 downwards.
AAAATAACCAAAACAAATGCTTCGCGAGCAACCAAAATGGCAGGGGAATAGTAAATGCCTAGGATGTCAAAAGATATGGGTTATTCCAAACAGAAGACATTAGACAGGAACCAGTGGTTAGTTGAATTATCAGGTTATCCCTCTGCAACAGTCCATAAAAGGAAATTTGCAAATTGCAGTGACAAATAGAAAAAAAGATGGAATATCATCTAGTTGACATGGGGTGGGGGGGATGTCATCTTCCGTGGATCCAGGATAAATGGGTAGCACTGTAAACAGGGATGGTGGCCAGACCATCCCTGTATATGACATCATGTGAGCCATAGAAAAGGTGAAGGTAAATTGTCTTTTTTTCAGTCTTCTTCTTCTTCTTGCATATGGCGTGCCCAGCCTAAAGTTGTAGGTCAAGTGTAGACATCCAGGCCAGGACAGCATCTGGTGCTGGGTGAATGGCCTTGATGCCACCAGGGAAAAGCCTCAGTGAGCACTCATTCACGATGTGTGGGATGGTCTGGTCTGGTCTGGATATCCGCGGTCGCAAGAAGGGCTGTCTGTCTGTCATCCCCCACTTGTGCAGGTGATGGACTGTTGGGCCTGGAAGGTGCGGATCCCGTTCAGGGTTAGCCATTGCTTGCGATAGAGGTCAAATCCCGGTGGTTTCACTGTGGGGTCTGTGATGACCTCTCTGTTGTTGGTGTTGACATCTTTCCAGGCTCTGCATCACTCAGTCTTGGGGTCAAAGTCTTCCAGGGATTTGGCTGAAGACGAGAAGGGTTTGTGGGACCTCAGGCACATTTTGGGCAGATTGTTCAAGTCAGCATAGATGGGAAGGTCAGGGTTAGCCTCGATGATGCACCAATCTGTCAACATCCTCTCCCTTCTGCGTGTGCTGGGAGGGGCGATGTGAGAGAGGACAGGGAGCCACTGCAAAGATGTTGACTTAAGCGTCTCTGTGATGACCCGCATTGCAGAGTTAAGGACAGTGTCAACTCATTTGGTGTGGCAGCAATTAGCCCAAGCTGTTGAGCAAAACCCGGCTGTTGAGTAGACTAGGGCTAAGCTTGCGGTACGAAGGGTGTGTGCATTGGAACCCCAGCTGTTGCCTGCAAGTTTCCTGATGATGTTGACCCTTGCTTTCAGTTTAACAGCCACCCTCTTCAAGTGTTCACGATAGGTGAGGGTGCGGTCCAGGGTGACTCTGAGATACCTGGGGAATTCCTCATTCTTCACTGGCTTACCACAAAAGGACACTCGGAGCTTTGCATTGGCGAGCCGATTGCTGAGGTGAGAGGCAGTGACAGTTGTCTTAGGCGGGTTGGGGTGAAGTCACCAGAAGGTGAAGTACTCCTCCATTCCCTTCAAGTCTTGGGTTAGCACTCTGCTGATATCCCCAAGGGCAGCTCCCTGGTAAGCAAGGGCAAAGTCATCTGCATATGCAAACTTCCTGGATGAGGTAGTTGGTATGTCACTCACATAGATGTTGAAGAGTAGGGGAGCTAGGACAGAGCCCTGCGGGAGGCCATCATTCAGGGTCCTGACAGAGCTGGTCTGGTCCCCAAGTGAGAACCTAAATCTACAGTTGCTGAGGATGGATGAGAGGCCACGCATGGTGGTTTTGGCACTTCAAGATTCTGGAAGTTTTCAGCAACAATAGTTTCCCTTTTTTCCAGTGAAGGAAAATCAAAAACCAGAGGGCATTGGTATAAAGTACGAGGGAAGAATTTAAAAGGGGCATACATGGAGAAAGTATGTAGGGAGGAACTGTAAATGTTGGTTTAAACCAGAGAAAGTGGTTGAGACAAGTACAATAACATTTAAGAGACATTTGTCTATTGTCTATTGTCTATATGGGGAGAAGGCAGGCACGGGTTACTGATTGTGGATGATCAGCCATGATCACAATGAATGGCGGTGCTGGCTCGAAGGGCCAAATGGCCTCCTCCTGCACCTATTTTTTATGTTTCTATGTTTCTATGGATAGGTACATAGATGGAAAAGGTTAGATGTATGTGAGCCTAATGTGGACAAATGGAAAGAGCTTAGATGGTAGACAAGTTCAAGTTGTGCTGAACGGCCTGTTTCTGTGCTCTATCTCCTAACATTTCTAAAATAGGAGGAACCAGCCTATAAATGATTGCACCTTTATTCAACAGTATCTTACTTTCTTGGATCCATTTAGATGAGGTAGTTTTAGAGTCTGAAGCTCTTCAGCATGGAAACAAGCCCTTCTGTCCACCTTGTCCATGTCAACTAAGTTAGCACCATGGGTTAGTCCTAGTTACTTACATTTGGCCATTTGCCCTTAAAACTCTTCCTATCCATTTCTCTGTCCAACTGTCTTTTAAAAGTAGTAACTACATGAGCTTCTAAAACAACTTCTGAGAGTTCATTACAGATACGGACTATCGTCTAAATGAAAAGTTGCCCCCAAGGTCCCTCTTAAGTATCTCATCTCTCACCTTAAGGCTCTACCCTCTCCTTTTAAAACATCCTACCCTGGGGAAAAAAGACTGAGCGTTCCCTTTATCCCTGCCCCTCATGATCTTGCACACCTCAATTTTCTATTCTATTCTGGTCCATGCTTGTAGATGAATTATTACAAATCAGATTAGACTTCAAATCAAAGTAGCTAAACTGAAATGGTGCAAGAAGATAAAAACAGGTGCAATTTGCGAACTAGGTGGAATAATGTTGAATAATGTTTCAATGGCTGTCTGAGATCTCAACCTCTTAAGCTGCTCTGTTGCAGTCTTTCCATATAACTGAACTGGAACATCCCAGGTAATATTTTGGTGAATCGACTGCATCCTCTCCAACACTATCACATCCTTCCTATGTCATCCTTAACTCTTATCTCCCTGCTTCTGTAATGAAGAGCAGTGGTGCCTATGCCTACCGAACCAGATTACCGACTTGTGTTGTCAGCTTCACTTGTACTCTAACGTCCCTCGGTTCCTCAATGCTTCCCAAGGCCATTCTATTCATGGGGCCTGTCTTTGACTCATTAATACTTCCAAAATGCTTGGTTATTTATGTCAAGAACAGCTGAATTTCCATGAATGTTCATGTAAAATCCTTGGTCATACTTGGGAAAGGACCCAACATTATCAAGGACCACTTACAAACCAACCCGATCATTCTATCTTATCAATTCTACCATCAGGCAGATGAAACAAGAGCTTGAAAATACGTACCGCCACATTCAAAAACAGCTTCTTCCCCACTGTTACCAAACTCTTGAACAGACCTCTCAAATGTTAAGAGTGTATCCCAATATTGCAATCTACTTTGCTGTCGCCCTTACACTATTTTTTATCTGCCCTTTCTCTGTAGCTGTGACACTATATTTGGACCTGATTTATTTTCTCTTTTACACTGCTGATGTACTCATGAAATGATCCACCTGGAATCAGGCAAAAGAGAGTTGTTTTTTTACTGTATCACGGTACACATGACAATAGTAAATCAATAAGTATCAGTTTTTTTAAAAAAAGAGGACGTGAAACTTCTGAGATTGAAAGCCAGTTAAACAATAAATGTTCAGGAAAAAAAAATTGTGATTAGACCTTGTGACATTAATTCAGAATACATGCAGAAGACATTTTACAGTTCCTTACTATTAAACTCAAAAGATTACAGGTTTAGCAAAATAAATAAATGATTCATACCAGCAAACTTTTACTGTGCAAGAATATGGTGGATCAGTGAATCAGGAAGAGACATTAAAAGTTTTTATTCTAGTTGTCTTGCAAAGTATAGTAAACTTTCTACAGCACCAATTGTGAACTGAAGGTCACCATTATCTTCACCTTTAGCTTAAGGTAGCTTTCCATATACCAACAAACATCTTTGCTTCTCATCTACTATGTTTATTTGATATCAGATCAAATAATACATATCTCATCACAATGAAAAACAAACTTAACAAGTAATAAAAAATAACTTAAATGTTTGTGCAGCATCCACTGAGTGCATGTTAAATGTGACATTGTCATTTTTGTCCTGATATGACATAATGCACTTTTTTTTAAATATAGGTACCCGGCTGTACAATTAAACCACTAAACTGCACATAATAGGGCAGTTTGTGTCTGTAAGTAACCCTGAATTGCCTGTAAGTACATTCCATCAATCACCATTCAGTTCGTTGTTTTTAAAATTGGTGTCCACTGCAAAAAGGAACAGTAAAACATGGCAAGGTGCTCTAACGATGAACAAACATGGAATACCAGCCTTTCCAAAGGAAAGGGAAATGCACTTCAATCTATGAGTATTTCAAAATCACTTGAAAGATACTGAGGTTCAATGACGTCGAGGTTACCCAATGAATGAATGACAGTGTTCTGCTGTATCAGGCTGGGTCCTAAAGATTGTTTCATCCTTCCCTAAAGCACCTCAGTTCCCCATAAGCAACTTGGGAATTTTACTTGCCTGCTGATTGTTAGTGGCGTTTTGATAATACATTATTTCCTGCAGATGAATTACTCTTGGATAGATTTCACAGACCACAGTTTCATCCATTTGTGGGCCACACTGGGTCTTTGTCTAAGCCCTTGGACCAAAACAGGCTCACAGCCCCACCTTCCATTTTTGGAATAATTTCTTCACAGGAGCCAAGCCACCACGGCTTCGCTTTTCCAGTCCCTATCAGCTGTTGCAAATTATAAGGTCCTAATTAATGTCATGTTCAATTGCGGTTGCTTAGCAGCCCATTGTTTGCCTGTCTCGGTGATGTGGCAAAATTGCAATGAATGAATTGATTAACAGTTCAAGAGGTCATAGGTAGCTTTGCTTCAATGTTATCCGCTTCTCATTTTCTGCACTGAATGATTCTGCAATATTTATACTTAGTTATTATGCAGATAAGTAGCTTTTACATTGTCTTCCTACCTCTTTAGCTGTAACCAGAGGTTTATAGAATAGCAGAACAATTGAGTTTTTATTTCCCTTGATTTGAGGAAGTGAGCATGAGGACTGTGCAAGATTTTAAATGTATATTTAGTTCAGTTCAGAGATACAGCGTGGAAACAGGCCCTTCGGCCCACTTAGTCCGCACCGACCAGCGATCTCCGCACACGAACACCATCGTACACACACTCGGGCCAATTTACACTTAAACCAAGCCAATTAACCTACAAACCTGTACGTCTTTGGAGTGTGGGAAGAAACCGAAGATCTCAAAGAAAACCCACATGGTCATGGGGAGAATGTACAAACTCTGTACAGACAGCACCCATAGTCAGGATTGAACCGGTGTCTCAGGCGAGGCAAGCGCTGTAAGGCAAAAACTCTACCGCTGTGCCACCGTGCCACCTAAAATTTGTTTTCTCAAAGTAGTTTAGATTTTAATGAAAGGTGATGGAGCTGAAACAACCTTTCCTTTTCCAACAAGATTAACCTCCTGAGCATGACCAACATTATCTGTGTTTAGTTCAGATCTCGGGCAAAATTAAAAACTTACCCTGCAATTTAGATTTCCATGATTATATTTTAATTGATCTGAGATTTGGTATTCGGTTAAGGATGAACAAAACGAGCATCTGCAGTTCTTTGTGTCAACAAAATGTTTTTGTTTCTGGTTGCTTTACATGGATTGATTCCAGGTGGGATTGACATCCAGTAAATGTCTTTTAGCTTTGTTCTTAATTGGATTTTGTCCTGGTCAAAACTTGAGTAAGGTCTCCCTGGAAGTCCCTTCTTAACCAAGATTTGTGACAACAGTTTCCTCCTCACCCTACTCCAGGCAATTATCATTAACATTTCTTTAAAATAATTGAGGGGATTTATATTATTGCTTTGAATCCATCCTTCAAAAATTAATAACTTTCCTCAATACAAACTAATAAAGTGAAAATAATACAGCTAGTTTAAATGGACTATATAGACATTGAAAGTGGTTACACATCCCAAGCCATTACTTACGGCACATTTATACTTCAACACTAGAAAAGATAAAGTTGTGATTAAAGTTGCCATTGTGTCTCAAATATATTAAAATTTAAAGCATTCCATCTGCAAGGATCTACATGGCTGCAAGAATGAAAATATAAAACTACATTTAAGTTGTTTATTCACAAACGACCAGTCCTTCCTACAGGCTGAAAAATGATTTATTATCCAGAGTAAATAAATAAAATTTGTTCAGACTTCTTGCCTGGTTGATAGATATACCCATGCATTGAAACTGGTAGGAGTATACTATTGGGGATGAAGGGGTAAAACTATCAAACTCTGGATGAATATATTGATTCATAATTTATGTTAAAATATGATTGTTTCTTTTTTAAACTTACACTTAAGTTTGGTAAAGATGTCCAATGTCAACAAGGTGAGCGTTGTCCATGGATGTGCATCCATGCGGTGACCGCTTGGTGCGGCTCCAGGCGCCAGCGCTTCACTCTTGCTCTGCCCGCTACTTTGGGAGTCGTGGTCCACTCGCCCTTTGTTACGCACCTGCTGCACAGACTTTCGCCCAGGTAACGTTCGCCTGCGCTCGGCTGCTGGATAAGTCAACGCGTGGCTCGCAATGCACTGCGCAATGGTGCTCGCTGAAGATCGGAACATATCCTGCAGATTTCGGCAACGGTGGGGGGCAGGGGAGGGGGTTCCCTGCGAGTGAAGACTTCCAGCCACAGAATTCACACATGGCTCTGGTGGAAATTGACTTTTCCATCTCCCTTTCTGCATTTAAACTTCATTTACATTACCCTGGCCTGTTCCATTGTAATCGGAAAATGACTGCTGGAGTTTGTTCCTGATGTTCGTGGTCTACATTTATCTGGATTTTCTCTCCTTCCAGCTCTGGGAAACTGTTGATTTTAGATTGCATCTGCCATGCACAGGTATCCAATAGATATAATCCAAATTATTTTGAAATAAGGCAGGTAGAAGCCCATTTCTGAAGACAGTGTACAGCACCTAAACACACAATGTGCGCTCAATTGACGCATAATTCTGACACATGCAGAGAATTATACCCGTTCCTCTCGAAGATACCTGGGTTCACCCCTGTCGCGTACAAGGCCATTAATTTAGGACTGATGTTGATCAATGCCCTCACTTCATTACCAAAAGCTACTGATTTAAAATGAACAGTTGAACTAGTATCTACTGACATTTGTAAAAGTGAATTCCAAATATCTGCCATTTTTCTAACCACTTCCGAAAGACCTAATTGTAACTCTTAGACCATTTGCTTGTTCTTGGGTTCACGAACCAACAACAAAATATTCCTGTCTGTTTATCCTATCAATTTGCTTGTTATTTTGAAAACTGCTCAAATTATCCCTTAATCTGGTAAATTTCAGGAAACTCAACTCTATTTTATTATCTCATGAAAACGAAATAACGTTTAAAAATTGGATTGGGCAGTGCCTTCCCTTTTTGAGGTGATGATCAGGTGGGCATTTGATTTATCCTGAGTAGATAAATCAGGTGTGAAGATAGACCTTCAGAACATAATCCACGTCAGTGAGCCTAACCTTTACAAGTGGGCCCAATAATGCCATTATTTATGGACACGAACACAACAGGAGTTGCCCACCATGCCCCTCAAACTGGCCCCACCATTCAATACAATCATGGCTGGTCCATGCCAGCCACTTTCACATAGCTGTCAATTCGTCAAACTTTCAAATATTTATCTGTCTCCTCAATTAAATAATATACCCAATGATTTGGAAGTTCACTTCCCTCAGAGAGAAAAAAATCTACCACATCCCTTTGTACTCTTACCAATGTAAATTGGAACTGAATGTTCCAAACTGCACTGGGATCACAGAATGCATTCCCAGAATCAAGATCGAAATTGGAACATTACAGCATTATGTAAAAGGAGATTGATTACTGGCAATGCTGCTGTACTGGGATCATAGGTGCCAGGGACCTGATATGAATCTTTGCTCTCCATGGGTGGCCCTGTGTCAGGAAGGCAGCTCATTGTGTGGTCCACGGTGGGTGGTGTGCCCAGTCACACTAAAATGTGAGGCTCAAAACTGTACCCTGATCCCACAGTGAGCATGGGCCATTATTTGTGTGGTTACAGACCACCCAGGTCATTGGGTTCTGTTGGGTGTGACAGAAGCTTCACCAGCTATCTTTGGTCAGCTGCACAGTCCCCCACGCAGTCTCTCTGCATTGACCCATGAGCAGGCCATTGATGCAACAGCAACTGCAGATTGGTGTTGGATTCCAGCACAGCAACATACAGTAACAGGAAGGTTATTAGCAAGCAGCAGACATTCTGAGCAGAAGTGAAGCTAAATCTCATTTTAACACTTGTTTCTGGGTGAGAAGCATTCAAATGTTTTTTGACCAATTTTACAATGCTACTATGGGGGCCCCAATATGATGGTCGTGCAAAATGCATACATGCTTTGTGCACCATTCAGATACCCAATTTCGAGTCAATTATATCTTCAGCATATCAGTTCCTCCAATAAAAAGCTTTGTAAACTAGCTGTAAACCATAAATCAATTTTATAGTTAAAATTTTAAACTATAAAATTTATAGTTGTAAACTAGAATGTCTTACCTCCCTATGTTCGAGGGGTTCTGTGTGTATTATGGCCAATGTCCTAATGCCTTTTGCAATTATTCTTCATACTTACCCATAATCATTTTAATGAACCAAATGCACCTTAAAGATTTCTTGACCCTTCCTTATTTCTGTTTTCTTTTACACTTTAATACTGCCACTTCTGCATTATATTTTCAATAGCAATTAGTTCAATTATGTCGCACTCCAAACTGTCCTGCCTGATTAAGTTTCATGCTGTTGCTTTTTTGATTAAGAGGGCAAAACAAAACATCAAACCAATCTTAATTATCCAAACATTATTTGAAGCAAGATCTTTGGAAACAATGTTGTTTTATGAAGACACCTCCAGTGTATCACAGGGCTATCTATGTCATTGGTCTTTATGCTTTCAGATGTCATAAATGTCCATACTTTTATGGTCCCTTTACAAAAGTGCTGAGGACAACAGTAAATGAAGAAGACAATCTACATAAGAAGCAAAAATAAAGCAGCTCATAAGCAGTGTCCTTGATGTAAAGTTACCACAGAATTTATCAACTGTCTGTTTCAAAATACAGCTGTTCTAAAAATGGAGTCTGCATAATTTGTAATATAATATGTGGAACACATTTATCTGGAATCTGACGTTGCTATTTCAGGATATTTCCTCCTGCTGTTGACTGCTTAAAGATTGCAACAGACTTAATTTAACTTATGTTTACATTCCTACAGTTAACACAGAAAAAGTGCAAGAAAGCAATACTTGTTCAAAATTGTGCTCTTGCCTTTGTCACTGTACAAACCAATGCACACAAAAATGCCAGTGAATAGAAAATTAGTGGATGAAATCCAGTTTGTTTGACAATAGACAATAGACAATAGGTGCAGGAGGAGGCCATTCGGCCCTTCGAGCCAGCACCGCCATTCAATGTCATTCTCAATCAGTGTTTGCATAGACTACATTAATGTTCCTTGTAAAATTGAACAATTTATTGAAAAATCCAAAATGTTAGTTTTATTTCTCTCACCTGCTGCTGCTGCTTGTCCTTCTGTGATTCAGTATTATTTTCTATTTTTCACATCATCCTCAACATTTTTTTTCATATTCAATCATTACAACCAATTGCCCATAATTCAATATTGTACGACTTTATACCACAGTGAATATATTAAGCATTTCACTACTTTAAAGTGCATAGACAAATTGCATTAGGAAGTGCCTCCAACAAAATATTATATTTTTATACAGTAATTGCGAATGAGATCATTCAAGGGACATTTTCACACGGAGTATATTAATGTCAATGAATTGGATTATTGAGTGATATAGTTTAGATTGGTTTAGAGATACATTACGGTAACCGGCCCTTCAGCCCACCGAGTTCGTGCCGACCACCGATCCCCACACATTAACACTATCCTAGTCACACTAGTGACAATTTACATTTTATACCAAGCCAATTAACCTACAAACATACATCTTTGGAGTGTGGGAGGAAACCGAAGATCTCAGAGAAAACTCACGCGGTCAAGAGGAGAACGTGCAAACTCCGTACAGACAGCACCCATAGTCGGGATCAAACCTGGGTCTCCAGTGCTGTAAGCGCTGTAAGGCAGCAACTCTACCACTGCTCCACCATGCCGCCCGATGTACTAAAGAAGTTTTATCGCAGGCGGCAAATTACCAACTATATTTCCAGAGTGTTTCATCCATTCAACTGAAGCAATTGTTTACGGTAATTTATTCATGTTAACTATGTAAAATGGAAGAACAGTACAAGATGTGTGACCACGATATATTTTTGTGCTGATAATTAAGGGACAAATATTGGCCAAGAAACTCGAGGAATTTCCTTCTACTCTTCAAACATTGCCATTGCATCCAGAAAAGAGAACTGGCAGGACCTTGGTCTAACATTTCTAATAGGAAGGTGGAGCTCAGTAATACAGTGAAGCATCTGTCCAGATTCCACAACTCTGTAGCATGGTTTGACTCTACAAACCACTGAATCTGAGGCATGAATGTCCTAACTTCAAGCCTGGCGGCAAATAAAGATAATCTGATATACAAGTTGTCATGGTTCTGTAGGAAATATCAAACATTTCTTGTAAAGTTACAAAAACTGTTGTAAAGGTATTTTACCATAATCAAATCTCAACCTTCAGGTGGCAGTTACCGACCAGCTAAATCTCCCCACAATATTTGGAGTCTTTAACAAAATCATGCCAATCACATTGCATATCCATTATTTTCCATTTATTCTGTAATAAATCAGCCACTGATTTAAAAATGAGGGTAGACATAAAATGCTGGAGTAACTCAGTGGGACAGGCAGCATCTCTGGAGAGAAGGAATGGGTGACGTTTCGGGTCGAGAACCTTCTCCTGCCCTTCGATTTAAAAATGATGGTCCAGTTAAATAATTACCTCAGAGCTACACTACCCACAGCCCACTCAGATTTTCTGGGAGTCTTGGGATGTTCATGCCCCATATATAACAAAACACAATTCACAAGAAAAAGCTTAATTAACACATAATCATAGGTCATCCACAGATAGGGTTCCTGAGTTATGGGCGATTTGTATTTTGCGTAACTTCTATTAATTAAAGCCACATTCTGGAAGATAACGGAATGGTGCAGAGGAAGGTATGAAGCTCATGCTGCTTTTTAAATAAATTACATTAATTGGAAACGGAACAAGGCAATTACCCACAACTATTATTAGTTTTCACAATCAGTTAATCTCGAGGCAACTGGGAAGATTGGGTAAACCCCACAAACTCTCAATTTAATTATTTGAAATATGAAATTATGTTGCCAGAACAGTATTAACCATTTTAATGACTTGCATATTTGTCCAACCAAAACCCAACACATTATCTAATTTAAACTTCCTCTGCCATTCCATTTCTGTCTTTCCTCATCTCAGATGGATCACTATTTAAAAAAAATACTCTCAGAAATCTTTTCCAAGATTATATATTTGTTATTTTAATGCCTGATTAGAGATTTAAGAGATGCCTTACTAGATGTGTTTAGTCGCATTTAATGCTTTTAAAGTGTTTTTAAAGTTTGTACAATTTTTTTTTTAACAGTTTGAATATCAGTAACATTGTGTATTTTTTGGATAAATCTTGGATGTGAAATAGCCACTTAGTGTTTTGTTTTCTCTCATTTTCTCATTATGAGTCTTAATGCTGCCAAACCTTTCCTTCTTTTGCAGAAGGCTCACAACTAAATATCCTCCCCATTTTTCTCACATTCCCATTGGAAGCCGAACAAACAAGGTTGAATTGATTTTCTTACCTGGATCGTGTGAATGCTGTCAGATTACCACCAAAATCAACAACTGGACCATCAAGGTGGAGTGCAAAGTGGTTGTTTTACTGATTGATGGTTGTTTATACTTGTAATTGTTTTTTAAAGGTTAATTTAAGACTATCCAACATTAGTTTGTGCAGTATGTTTGCAGTCAACAGGAAGATAGCTGTATTCCTTGTGACTGCACTGCACTTGAATCCACCTCCAGAGGGAAAAGATGAATTGTTGTACCATCTGGCTCTCTGGTGCTTGTAAATGAGAAAGAATGTAATGCTTATCAGCAGCACCCTTCAGTTCTCATTATGTGGTATAAAGTGTGTGCATTTTGAAATCTGCGATGTCTGCTCTCTAGAGAGTGACAGCTCATTGCCCTTTAGTTCCCCAATGTTTAGAATTTACAGTGTTCACAAACAGTATGAGTCTTGCTCTTTTATTTGGCGCCTGTTGAAAGAAGAGAGGAAAATAAATCTGTGGTGATTATTTATCCAGAAAGCAGTCTGCCTGTCAATTACTCTGCTGTTTTTTTAAAATCTCCCCAACAGCTGCTGCATGTGAATGAGGGGGAGGTGATGACCTGTCTCTGAGTATGTGCCAACCATCAGGCAATAAAGACATTGTAAGCAGTGGCAGAACATCCCAAAACACCAAATAATACCCAGGATTCAGCATGTGAGAGCATGTTGTGATATCAGTTATAAAGAATAGATCCTGCACTACATTAGATTCTTTTGTTCAGTTAAGCATATAAATCTCGTGAGACAGAAGGCAGCACTTGTAAGTTACATGTATTTTGTTTTGCAGCACACTACAGATATATTTAAACCATATATATATGATTGAAAACACCTTTTTAAAGGAGCAGTTCATGCAATAGAAATAATAACTTCTAAGTAGCTCGATTGTGTGACATTACTAAACACAGGAGCACAATTCAAATCAAATCCAATTAATTTTGTCCTTAACATTTAAAATATTGGCAGGTCTTTCATTAACTTCAAAGATTGGTGCACAATAATAGCTCACCGCTTAGGTACATGGAATGAAGATTTGTAATTTAGAACATCATAAATTTTAGATACAAAATTGACCTTTTTCTGTAAATCATGGATATAATTTATCCTGTTAAATCTCAGGACCTGATTTAACATCATTTAATCTTGATCCCAGAAATGTGTAGGAAAGAACATAATCAGTCTGAAGAAGGTTCTCCACCCGAAATGTCACCCATTCCTTCTCTCCAGAGATGCTGCCTCTCCCGCTGTGTTACTCCAGCATTTTGTGTCTACCTTCGATCCCAGAAACACTGTTTCCATGGAAATAAACATTTTTGGATTTCCCATATGAACACATAATCTCGGTTGGAACTATACTCCAGCATTGAAAGAAAGCAGTTTATAGGAGGCAGCATTTTATGGATGAGAGTTGAAACCAACTACCCATTTCAAGCTAAAAGCAGATGTATTAACCATTCCACCAAATTTCTTCTTATGGATCTCACTCGGCTTATATATTTCTGCAGTGCTTAAATAATAACTGTTCTTCAGAAACAATTTAACTGAATAAGTACTTCTGAAAAATTGATGATTTGATGAAAACTTCCACTTATTCACCATTTGTCATTTCCAAGCATGTTTCCAGTGTTGCACAAAAGATAAGAGCAAAAGTTTTTTTTAAATTTAATAGGGTCTTAATTTTAATGTTTCAATAAAATGTCGTAGAATGGACATAGAATGGACAATAAAATGTCGTAGAAATTCAGTTTTATTTCCTTGATAATAATGACACAGTTGATTATTATTTATAAGGTTGCATTTTGATTTTAATTGACCTGTTTTAATCCCTCAACATTTGAAGATTGGAGGCAGATAAATTATCAACAATGGGAGGGCATTGAACACTGTAGTGTTAAGTATAAAAATTAAATAACATAAATCAATCTTACTTGGTTTAAAGTATTGTGGTCATCATAAAAGAAAAAATCAGAAATGTTACTAACACCTCCTCAAGGTCACTTGAAATTGTATGATCTCCGTCTGAAATAGGGTCCCAACTTGAAATGCTGTCAGTCCATTTTCCCACACAGATGCTGCCTGACCAGCTAAGTTCTTCCAGCGCTTTGTTTTATACTTGTAAAGCTTTATCTGATCGTCAATTTATTAACATCAAATATATCTATATCAATTAGTAAGTGTACAGGTGTAATTACATTTATTAATAATTATTGATAAAGGTCATTTCCTGCCAAGCCTAATAAAAGTTTCCACTTAATTGAGTTTTTGAGGGTCCACACAATACAGCCACCACATTAAACATTGCCCATACAGTGGAGGCATTGAATTGGTTATTTGGTTCTATCAGCCGATTAGAAGGAACAGTCGCAGAGCCTTTTGTTCATATCAATTCAGGCGAATGACATAACGCTAGCTGTTATTTTTAGACCGCATGTAACAGCAAGTTTTCTTTGCACTAACGCTTCGGCAATTGTGTAATTCAGACTGCATTTCAATGTAGGCATCCAGAAGGACACAGTCTCACCCTACATTATTTAAAAATCACTTTAGTCCTTGTAATCTGATTTATAGCTCAAGCTTAAACATTGATATTTGGTTCAGAAACTCAGCAGGTCAAGCAACATCTCTGGAGACCTTGGATAGGTGACGTTTCGGGTGTATCCATATTCTCCAGAGATGCTGGCTGAAATCGATGTTATATTTTTTAAGTTATTCACATTTTAAAGTTTAAATCTATCTCCTAAGGAGGGAGGTGGAGGGGAGGGAGGTGGAGGGAGGGGAAGCAGGGGGGAGGAGGAGGGGGAGGGGGGAGGAGAGGGTGCTGCACCAATGCAGGAGAGGTTTGGGCCCAACGTGTCCACTTGGTCTAGTTAATATTAAACAGTCATAAAGTTATAACAGCATGGAAACAGGCCCTTCAGCCCAACTCATCCATGCTGACCAAGATGCCCCATCTACACTAGTTCCACCTGCCCGCATTTGCTCCATATCCCTCTAAACCTTTCCTATCCATGTACCTGTCCTTGAGAGAGTTAGATAGAGCTCTAGGGGTTAGTGAAATCAAGGGATATGGGGAGAAGGCAGGCACGGGTTACTGATTGTGGATGATCAGCCATGATCACGATGAATGGCGGTGCTGGCTCAAAGGGCCGAATGGCCTCCTCCTGCACCTATTTTCTAAGTTTCTATGAACTTGTAGCGGGTGAATTCACTGTAAATATTTAAATTACCTTCCTGGAACAGTTGTAGTATATTTGTATTACTGAGATTTTTTTGTTAAGTTGTAACAACAGCAACTTGCAGGATGACATTATTTCTCATTATTCTACCTGGATATACACTCTTAATCCTTTTATTCCTCTCCTGTTAACATGCTAATTTGCGGCTCAAAGTATTCAGACAATCTGCTGCCTGCGAATTGCTAATGTCCATTGATAAACAATCCAGAGCTGTGCATGGAAGTGAGTCTTCACTGGGTCACTTTGGAGATTGAGCAGATCAGGCATCTTGATGGCTCGACCAACCATTGCTCAGAGATGTTTTGCTCAGAAAATAATGTATTAACAAAATGTAAAACTATCAGTTGAATAAAATGAAATAACCAAAAGTATTGAAGTCTAACAGTGGAAAACCTTTTGCCGTGGAAGTGTGAACAATCACATTAAGGTAGCATTAAGTTCAGACTTCTTCAGGCTGTTCTGCAAGCTACTAAATCAAGGCTTCAAACTCTAGTTCCAGTGATAAATTATAGCAGCTGTTGCCCTCTTTCCAAACTGAACTTGAATCTGGGTCCCTAAGCTCTGCCACAATGCGTTTGAATGTCACAAATGAGTGGCTGTGTAGTTATGTGTGACATATGTGACAAAGCACTCAGTGACAGCAGTAAACAAGGGAACAGATGTAAGGGAGCTTTTACACCCGCAGTTAATCACATGGTGGAAGGACTGTGAATGTATGCATCCCATCATTAGAACAGAGGTTTCCACAGCTTTAGATTCATGACATTTAAAACTTATAAATGCTGACACTGTACAATGTTGCTCTTACTGTTTACTGTGTTCATACTCATTGAAAATAATCATTGAGTCCCAGTAACTAGTGATGCACAAATGTTACTCTGAACAAGAAATTATGAAAGGCATGGATAGGGTAGACATTCAGAACCTTTCTCCCCAGGATGGAAATGTCAAAGACTAGGGGGCATAGCCTTAAATTGAGAGGGCAGAGTTCAAAGAAGATGTACCGGGCAAGTTTTTTCTTCCCAGAGGATAGGTGGGTACCTGGACTGCGCTGCCAGGGGTGAAGCAGACAGGATAGTGGCATTTAAGAGACTTTTAGATAGATACGTGGATATGCAGGGAATGGAGGGATATGGATCACATGCAGGCAGAGGTGATTAATTAATTTTAGCATGTTCGGTACAGACATTGTGAGCCGAAGGGCCTGTTCCTATGCTGTACTGCTCAATGGTGCCTTATTTGTTCTATGTTCCTGTGATGCTGCTGCCTTTACCATCAGTGGAATATTGAAATAGATTTTGTAACTGATGGTGAGTGGTGAAAGATTGAAAGAATAACACCTCTCCAATCTCCCCTGCAGGAACTTGTTGAAACCATTGGGAGGATTCCTTGGGGTGAATCTTGCTGAGATTAAATGACTCTTTCACATCATGAGGAGAACTGTCTTTGGCGATCAATATAAATGTCATGCCCAATGAAAAAAAGATTTCAACTTTGTAAATAAATATTTCAGAAACATACCTTATTTTTAAGAAAATAAAAACTTAAATATTTTGAAAAAAACTCAGTTATTTTAACACTTCCAGACACCACTAAAAGACAAAGTAACAAATCAGCAGGTTTTTATTTTAATTGGATTGATTAGAGTTGTATTTTAAAACAAATTACCTACCTGAAAGTCCTCTTAAATTAACAAACTCTTACCTGATATTTCCATGAAATCTTTGTTGATTCCTTCACTCCTTAAAAAATAGCAAGTTGATAGTTCAAACTTCAAATGTATCTTTTTCACACAGAGTATAAAATGTGCATCATATTGTGAAGTCATTTAGTCAGCACTTGGTCGAGATAAGTCAGTGGCCAGTTATGAGGCAGGAAATTGTGTATTAACGTGGCCTACATCTAGCATGATGCCAGTTTTCAGGCAGTTATATTTGACCAAAGTGAATTACAAAATTGAGAGCTCCATCAACTCAAGTAAAAGTCACCTTTCTTACACAACGGCAGCACAATTTTTTTTGTTCTTGGGGTATGCCTGTTAACAGCCTAATCATAGTTAACATAGTTGCCTTGAAAAGCTAGCGATGTGTTTCATGGTGACAGTGCTCCCATAATGTCTGGTCCTGGAAGAGAGATAATAAACTGTTGGTGATAGACATTCTCAGAACTGTATTTGACAAAGAAAGTAACTTCTGAAAGGTAATATTCTCACATCAATTGCTGTACCCGTTGTTCTTTGTGGTATGGTACAAGTGAAGGAAATATAACTAAATAACCAGCATAGATTGCTTTATCAATCAATCAATATATCTTTATTGTCATTGTACAAGTACAATGAGATTAAGAATGCTACTTCCATATCAATGCTATAAAATAAATAAAACACGGCAAAAACAAAAAACAACAAAAAGGGGGAGAAAAAAGAAAAAAGAAACAAGGTAAAATGCAAATAGGTTCATGCAGGGTCAATTGTGCCAGATGACCATGGGGGCAGAGACACAAGAAAATAGCAGCAGGAGTAAATCCAACTGGCCCCTCGAGCCCGCTCCGCCATTCAATACGATCATGGCTGATCCTACCCCAACCCCCTTCCCATTATCGCCCTTCTTCCCACCCAAAAGAACCATGTGATCTCCTGGGAGAGGTGAAAAACCGGATAAAAACCCAGGCCAATTTGGGAAAGAAATCCGGGAAATTCCTCTCCGACCCCAAGCTAGGCGATCGAAACTTGTCCAGGAGATTACTCAGGTCTTACTATACTAACAATAGCTCATGTCCATTTCCCTGCCCGCTCCCCATAACCCCTAATTCCCTTGTCTATTAAAAAACAATCTATTTCCGTTTTAAATTTATTTAACGTTCCTGCTTCCACAGCTCCCTGAGGCAGCGAATTCCACAGACTAACCACCCTCTGAGTGAAGAAGTTTCTCCTCATCTCAGTTTTAAAAGAGCCCCCTCTTATTCTAAGACTATGCCCCCTACTTCTGGTCTCCCCGATCAAGGCCCCTCACGATCTTATACGTTTCAATAAGATCGCCTCTCATTCTTCTGAACTCCAATGAGAAAAGTCCCAACCTACTTAACCTTTCCTCATATGTCAACCCCCTCATCCCTGGAATTAACCGTGTAAACCTTCTCTGCACTGCCTCCAGAGCAAGTACATCCTTTCTTAAATGTGGACACCAAAACTGCACACAGTATTCCAAATGCTGATTATGGGGAGCACTCAGCAGGTCCGATTCAGAGCAGCTATAACTCGAGGTATAAAGCTGTTTCTTAGTCTGGAGGTTCGGGCCTAGAAGGCCTTGTACCGTCTGCCAGATGGAAGTAGTTCAAACAGACGGTGGCATGGGTGTGTGGAGTCCTTGTAGATGCTGGTGGATTTCCTGAGGCAGGATTTACTATCTATTTGAAAATTCTGGAATCGATCGTGTTTTCTGAGGACCTTTTTTTTTGCACAATTCCCTCAATATTTAAGACAGACTTCTCGAAACCCTGATCATACGATCATGTTAAAGAATTACAAAGAGATAAGGAAGTCAAATAAGACTATGCAACATTCATCCTGTGTGCAATGGTGGTAACTTCTTTCAACATAACAGCTCCATGCAGTACACATATTCAAATTGCCATTGTCTTTATACAATTTTGCAATTACATGCAGTTGAATAGGCAAGAGTCCCAATTATATGAGAAATGTAATTAAAATGGGAGAGTGCTAGATTGGATTTTAATGCTCATAGGTGAATTAGCATCACTGATATCAACACTTTTCAACCTAGGTCAAGTTCATACAAATGGTGATAATGAGAAAGTGACAAAAACAAAGTGTTTTTGAAAGTGTAGAGATTGCACTTGAGATGCATTATGTCTGAACAATAATTTAGTGCCAGGAATAAATTAATTACTCCCAGTTCTATCCAGATGTATGATATAAACAATGTTCAGACTGGATACCTGCATATTGTTTTTCAGATGTTCTTATTGTAAAATTTCAAAGCAGAAATGTATCCAGTAATTCATTTTGTGCGGGTTTACAGATTTAAAAAAAACAATCAATATCTAAACATTATAAAATTGAAGGTGATTCCATCTTTAAACATATGCATTCTGTCATTTCTACATAACATGAACATTTTATGTAATAAAATATTGAACATCTCCAGCCTTGTGTTTTTATTATTTAAAAATGGCATGTTCACTAAATGAGGGTAGATTGCACTTAGATAATCAATTTGTAGATTATAGGAGTTAGCTGAAAGATTCAGGAGAACGAATGAAGAATGGTGGGTATTGTAGAGTGACTCTCAGAACATAGAATCACATATTTGGTGCTCAGAAATCATTGTGTACACAAATAGCTGTGGTCATTGTACTCAGGCATATTGATTTGTTGTTTAGTGATCATCTGTAGGTGTTATTTGTACCTGGATGAATACATACAAGGCAAACTGATAATACTGCTTGGTTCAATGTGCTTGGTTAGTATTAAGAAAAAGTAATGTCATATCATGGAATTGATATCCAATCCAATATTATTAATAATTAGTGTGTTATTGTATTCAATGATCCAACATGCTTCATAGGGATATTCTCCAACAGCACTAACAAGGCATTCTGATAATGAATTAGATTAAAATAAATTGGTATTATGTTGTTCATTAATGTCACCCAGGTATGCAGTGCATCACATGGTAGTTTTGAATCCACATTCTTATTTGCTGTAACATAATAAAAGGTTATCAATGTGTGAAATACATTCCATTTATAAAATAGATTTCTAAGTATAGTACAGTATCTGTTAGCAATGTATCTTATTACTTTAGCCTCATATAAATCTATTATTTTGATCTTGTGTTTTTGTAAATAACAAAGGCTTTAAGTACTTTACAAAATAGCTATAATCATTTTTGTTAATGTTGGCTCCCATGGTGTCAATAACCTGATTCAACAGATAGTGAGAAAGATCAGGATGAGATGGCCGCTCATACTATGCAGGTTTATCAGTGGCTATGATTATATGGACCACTTATAATGCAGGCATTTTCTGTCATGTGTGACCTTTTCACAGTTTCTGTCCTAATTTCAGAACTATTTTCATTCTGAAAACATTTCACCCTGTGTCACAAAACAACAAAAAAATGCAAGATTTAAACTTCTTGCTGTTTTCTTTATATTTACTGTTTTCTATGGATATATGTAGGCATTGCTGGTATTTATTGGACATCGCTAAATATCCAGAACATGGGTGGTTTGGAATGAAATTTACAGGTCTGCCATTTTAGGGGACTTGGAGTCAAGGCTAGACCAAGCATGTGTGGCAGATTTTCTCCTTTGTAGATGATTAGTTTTACAACAATCTAACATATCATCTTTACTAATGAGCATACTTGTGTAAGCTGCAATGGTGGGACTTGAACTTAAGTCTCTAAACCAGCCCGGGCATCTGGACTATTAGTTTTGTAATTTAACCATTGCCTTACATCAATTATCAGCAAACCTATGTCAATGTCGTCTCACTAACAATGAGGCCCTGATTACTCTCAGTTAATTAGATTGGAGAGGCTCTGTTGCTGTGTGCTCGCCAGCAGATCCTCGAAACAGATGATCTATTTCGAGCTTTATAATGGGAGGAGATTACCAGGTAGAAAGGGAAAAATTATTCAAGGAGGTCTTCAAAACTTACTTGAAGTGCAACATTAATACTCCGCGTACCTCTAGCCGGTAACCACTTAAGCATTAGGGATGGTATTCAAGTCGTGAGGCCATGGATTGGGAGTATACCAGTAAGAGCAGTGGAAAGAGCACACCTTTGCACAACATATCCATCCCACCAGCCATCTTCTCCAGCCTAAGAGAAATAGTCTGCTGTTCCCACAGTGGCCTTCACAAATCACCTCAGACCCCAGAGACCTGAAGCAAATCTTTCTCAATCTCAAAGGACTACCAAAGAAGAAGACATATTGAGGAGAGAGTAGAATTTTCCAAATTAGATATCAAATACAAGTACCTGAATGCTTTTAATATCAATATAATTTCATATCAAACTAAAACTAGATCATCTTAAAACTATCAAGACTAATTTGGAATTAACCTAATAAACCATTAAAGAAAGCATCAATTGAACATTATAAAATGGCAAATAGAAATGAGGAAATCGGCTATCATAGTTCCGGTGCCGAAAAAACCAAAGATCTCCAACCTGAACGACTACCGCCCGGTAGCCCTAACGCCGATAGTCATGAAGTGCTTTGAGAGGCTGGTCCTCTCACACATCAAATCCAGCATCCCTGACTCACTGGACCCACATCAATTTGCATACAGGGCAAATAGATCCACAGAGGACGCCATCTCTCTGGCTCTTCACACTGTCCTGACTCACCTAGAGAGACAGGGCACGTACGTGAGGATGCTATTCATAGACTATAGCTCCGCCTTCAACACGGTCATCCCCACCAAGCTCATCACCAAACTCCACCAGCTAGGCCTCAGCTCGTCATTATGTGACTGGATCCTGGACTTCCTGCTGGAACGACCGCAGGCAGTGAGAATGGGCCCGCACCTGTCCTCCACTATCACCCTGAGTACCGGCACACCACAGGGCTGTGTTCTGAGCCCCATGCTCTACTCCCTCTTCACACACGACTGTGTTCCTGCATTCGACACCAACACCATTGTCAAGTTTGCAGATGACACAACGGTGATCGGGCTGATCACCAACGGGGATGAAACAAACTATAGAGCGGAGGTGCAGAACCTGGCGGACTGGTGCTCGGATAACAACCTGTCCCTAAATACCACCAAGACCAAGGAGCTGATCATCAACTTCCGTAGGTCACATAACGGGGAATATGCCCCGATCTCTATCAACGGGGACAGTGTGGAGAGAGTGTCCAGCTTCAAGTTTCTGGGCACTCACATTTCGGAGGACCTAACATGGTCCAATAACACTGCTGCGCTGGTCAAGAAGGCACAACAAAGACTGTTCTATTTAAGAACACTGAAAAAGTCTGGTCTACCCCAACAGCTGCTGACGACCTTCTACCGCTGCACCATAGAGAGCATCCTAACGCATGGCATCCCTGTGTGGTACCTCAGCTGCACGGAGGCAGAAAGGAAAGCTCTACAGCGGGTAGTCCATAGAGCTCAGAGGGCCATCGGAACACAGCTACCAGACTTGGAGGGCATCTACAACACACGATGCCTCAGAAAAGCCACCAGCATCCACAAAGATTCTTCACACCCCTGCAACAGTCTGTTCGAACTCCTTCCATCGGGCAGACGATACAAGGCCTTCTATGCCCGCACCTCCAGACTCAGGAACAGCTTCATCCCCAGGGCCATAGCTGCTATGAACCGGTCCTGCTGAGCCGGATGGCCACAACGCATAGATCAACTTGCACTTTACCCTGTCCAAAACTGTTACAACTGTTTCGTTTTCGTTGGGTTGCTGCTGTCTAATTCTTGCTATGGAGGGCGTGCAGCGTAGGTTCACTAGGTTAATTCCCGGAATGTCGGGATTGTCGTATGTTGAAAGGCTGGAGCGATTGGGCTTGTATACACTGGAATTTAGAAGGATGAGGGGGGATCTTATTGAAACATATAAGATAATTAGGGGATTGGACACATTAGAGGCAGATAACATGTTCCCAATGTTGGGGGAGTCCAGAACAAGGGGCCACAGTTTAAGAATAAGGGGTAGGCCATTTAGAACGGAGATGAGGAAGAACATTTTCAGTCAGAGAGTGGTGAAGGTGTGGAATTCTCTGCCTCAGAAGGCAGTGGAGGCCAGTTCGTTGGATGCTTTCAAGAGAGAGCCGGATAGAGCTCTTAAGGATAGCGGAGTGAGGGGGTATGGGGAGAAGGCAGGAACGGGGTACTGATTGAGAGTGATCAGCCATGATCGCATTGAATGGCGGTGCTGGCTCGAAGGGCTGAGTGGCCTACTCCTGCACCTATTGTCTATCGTCTATTGTCTATTGTCTAAATTACCTAAATTATTGCATCGTATGGGAGGCGCATTCCCAATCTCGTTGTACCCCTGGGTACAATGACAATAAAGATATATTGTATTGTATTGTATTGTATCTAACATCCTAACTTAATATAACTATACCAAATAAATACTCACGTATGGTGGTTGAATTCCTGAAATGTATGTGAAATATATTTATGTTGATGAATCAACTAAGAATTAATTAAGTAGTTATTTTAATGTAAGAAGGCATTTATGAAAGAGTGACCAGAATATTGTAGAATTTTACATGATACTTAAAAATCATATAGTTTCAAAACCAAGATTTTCAATTTAAGAAAGAAAACTATGAAGATTGGAGGGTGGGATGCTGGGCTAGATTGGCAAACCTGATTTAAATGATGTGGTAATAGACACAAAAGGTCATAACCTAAGGAAAAAATACATGATTTGCAACAAATCCCTTAATGCACGAAAAGTGATCCAACCACGACTTACTGGAGAAATGAAAGATAATTTTAAATCCAAGCATGTAATGTTGCCAGAAGAAATACAGCTTTTGTGTATGAGTTTAAGAATTCAGCAAAGAATTACCAAGAAAATGATTACAAAATATAGAAAATGGAATGCAAGTCTAAACTAGCAAGAACATCAAAACAAATCATAATATCTTCTCTGATGTCATAAAATATAAAGAGAAGGGCAAATGTAGGTCCCAGGCAGAAATGGGAAAATTTTACTAAGCAATGAGGAAATGGGATACAAGGTGCGGGAGTAACTTGGTGGGTCAGGCAGCATCTCGAGATAATGGATAACTGATGTTTCGGGTTGGGACCCTTCCTCAGACTGGTTGTAGGGGGGGAGGAGCTGGAAGAGAGTAAGAGGTGAGGGGTGGGGGGAGAGGTGTGGGTTGTCTGGAGGTTAATTTCCTAAAACTGGAGAATTCAATGCTCATACCATTAGGTTGTAAGCTACCCAAGCAGAATAATAGACAATAGACAATAGGTGCAGGAGTAGGCCATTCGGCCCTTCGAGCCAGCACCGCCATTCAATGTGATCATGGCTGATCATTCATAATCAGTACCCCGTTCCTGCCTTCTCCTCATACCCCCTGAATATGAGTTGCTGTTCCTCCAGTTTGCATGTGATCTAACTCTGGCAATGGAGGCAGCCCAGGACAGAAAGGTCATTATGGAAGGAGAGTTAAAATGATCATCCAGCAGATCCAGTAGGCCTTGGCAGACTGTGCAAGTGTTCAGCAATACAGTCGCTTTGTCTAAGCTTGTTTTTGCTGATGGAAAGGGGAGCAGGTAGGCAATACCAAATGCAGTTAGAGGAAGTGCATGTTAATCTTTATCTCACCTGGAAGGGTTGCAGGAATCCATAGATAGATATGAGGGAGGAGGTATAGGGACAGGTCTGCCCCCCCCAAAACTCACCTTTCTCCCCCCTCTTGTCCCTAAGCCCCACCAGGATGCGCATCCATTTCTTCCTGTCCCTTCCCCCTCCTCACCTATATTCCTTCTTTACGCTTCACATTTCACCTCTTCTCTCCTTTTTTTCCTTATCTCACACTATTTGTCTTTTAGCTCTGGCCTCTGCCTATCAAGAATGATCCTCACCAGCATCCACCTATCTCTTGCCAGGCTTTGTCCTGCCCCCACCTCTCATCCAGCTTTCTCCCTCCTTTACAATCAGTCAGAAGCAGAATCCCAATCTGACAAGTCACGTCTTCATGTTATCCGGAGATGCTGCCTGACCTGCTGAGTTACTCCAGCACTGTCTTTTTTTGGAAGCCAGCATCTGCAGTTCCTTGTGTCTACAGTGAGGAAATGAGAGTGGAATTAAACAACATTTTATTCAGAACTTAAGAAAATAGAAACAGGAGTAGGTCACTTGGTTCTACAAGTCCGCCCTGACATTCGAGGCTTTATTTCCTCTTCAGTACCAGTTCTCGTGGCCCTCAATCCTCTAGTTTTTCAGTTGTATATCTATTTCTTCTTTAAACGCCTACAAAGATATAACCACGAGAACCTTTTGGGGTAAAGAATTCCAGAGATTCATCACAAGATAACACAACAAAAACAAGCATCCAATGCAAACAAGGAAGTACAACAAATAATTTTGTAAATGCGCCTGCAACCTGATGAATCCCAAAAACCTGATAATCTACATCCCAGAGTTTTGGAAGAGGTGAATATAGTAATTGTGGATGCTTTAGTTACTCTCTTCCAAAATGGTATACTTAAATGGTTCCTGGAGATTGGGGGTATCAAATGTGATCTCACAATTCAAGAAAGGAGGAAGATAGAACAAATGGAATTATCAACTTGTTGGCCTGACAGTTGGGAAAATGTTGGAATCTATAATGGATGTAACAGTTCAAAAAAAGTAGCAGGACTGAGCATTGGTTATGAAAGCAAAATCATGTTTGACTAATTTATTTGACCTTTTTTGAGAATGTATTTAGTAAAGAAGATGTGGGACCCACATATGTGGAGGGATTGGATTTTCAGAAAGCTTTCAATTAGGTCCCACACGGGAGGTTGGTGAACAAGATTAGACCAGACAGAAAGGGGGAATACATTGTGATATTTATGAGACTTGGTTAATAAACTGCACAAAAAGAAGACTATTAACAACCATGCTCTTCTGGTTTGCTGGCTAATGAAGTAAAGAGTGATCAATGCTTGGGTCCCTATTAACAA
This sequence comes from Rhinoraja longicauda, assembly GCF_053455715.1. Taxonomy (NCBI): domain Eukaryota; kingdom Metazoa; phylum Chordata; class Chondrichthyes; order Rajiformes; family Arhynchobatidae; genus Rhinoraja; species Rhinoraja longicauda. The sequence goes on along the minus strand of NC_135984.1, from coordinate 15,587,637 downwards.
TTTAAATGAGGGGCCCAACTGTAACATTTCTGATTTGCTGAAAGTGGAAATATGATAAGCTATAAAAATGCTGAAAGGCTTCAACAGGATATAGACAACTGAATGAATGGGCAATAAAATGGAGCCCACTGCAGAAAAAAAAGTGTGATTCTTCACATCCACTGAAAACAAAAACAGAAATAGTTTGTAATTATATGTTAAATGGGAGGAATTGGGAAATGTTAATATTCAAAGGGATCTCGCCATTCTTATAAACTCATGGAAAACTCACAGGGAAGCACATAGTTGATAAGGCAAATGGTAAGTTGGTCTTTATTGCAAGAGGATTTGAGTACTAGGGTAAAGAAATCTTATTACAATTATAAAGGATATATTGCTGAGATCATTCCTGAAGTATTATGCAATGTTTTTGTCTTCTTACTGCTGAAGAAGAAATGCGACAGAGATTCACCAGGCTGGTCCCTGCAGGACAGGTTTGGCACATGAAGAGAGATTGAGTAGGCTGGGTCTCCATTCTTTTAGAACCCTTGGCAGGATGGATGCAGGGAGGATATTTCCCCTGGCAGGGAAGTCTACAACTGGGGATTAGTCTCAAACTGAGAGCTAAGCCATTTAGGATTGGAATGAGGAGAAATGTCTTCAGTCAGGTAGCGTTGATTTAAAAAAAAAATCTCAACTGTGGTAATCTGGGAACCAATAACTGCATTCAAAACTGAGATTAAATAACTAGACATTACAAGTAATCAAGGGATATCAGGACAAGGCAGGAAAATTGAGTTGAAACTATGATCATATTGAATGGCTGAGCAACTTTGAGGCCTGCTCCTGATCCTATTTCCTAGCCTGGCTGAAGTAAATAAGATATGGTCTTGGGTAAATTAGCACTTTGAGGAAAAAAACTCAGTAATAAAGATTCACTTTTAGGTGAGAAAATGGCAATGCTGCACTGATGATTGGCTGCATGTATCAAATTAAAGTAGTTTTAGCCCTCCCTAATCATTCAGTCATGGCAAGAGTGCCATCTTTTTGCTTCAATAAAAAATAAATAATAAAAGTACTGCCAATCTGAAAGTAAGCTCTTGGTCATTTTATAGAGGAAAAAAAAAACTTTTTTGTGTCATGCGTAAATGTGGGAAGAATCTAGATATTTTTGTATATTATCAGAAAGATCACAAAAATCTTATGAAGTTTCACTTTGGGAGTAATATAGCAATTTGTTGGAATTTTATTAGGTCTCACAACTTTTTAAGAAAGTTTTTCTCCAATGCATCAATCTGTATGTCATGAAGTATGAAATTATATTATTAGATGCCTCAACATAAAATCTGCAGATGATATTATCAGGAAACAAAAATTGTAATACAGAAACTGATGGACATTCAGCTAGTTAACCAGTATTTGTTCTCTTGAAGGATGTGCACATTGCTGGTGAGGTCTGCATTTAATGTCCATCCCTAGTTTCCCTTCAGCTGGTGGCAGTGACCCATTGTGAATGTTGGAATGCTTGTGCTGAAACTACTCCCACAGTGCTGTTGGCTGGGCACTGCAGGATTTAGACCACATGTTGGTGAAGGAACAATGATATATACTCCTTCAGATGCACTGAGATTTGGAGGTGATATCATAGAAGAAACAACACAAAGAGGTTTTAGCTGATGAATGGGATGTCACCAGGTAGGTTACTTCACCTGAAGAGTGATTATCTCCTTGGAGAGTTGTTGGAAATGTAGAAGAGAATATTTCATTACACTCCAGATTTGCAACAAATAGAAGGCTTTGGAGAGTCTGTGTGGTGTTTTGGGAGAGTGTGTGCACCTATATCTGTCGGGGGGGGGGGGGGGGGGATGTAAAAGGGAAGTAGTCTGGTTAGGGTCATAGTGAATTTTGGCCATTCTTTCCAAAATGTTTAGGTACAGCAGAAAGTTACCTTATGATTATTTATTTTACTGAATTCTTGAAATATTGTAAGATGGCAATTTGCAATCAAGCTACAATTTCCAGGCCAGTCTAATAGGATAATTATAATCCAAACAAACCTTTTCCACTTCTGGTGTTCAAGCTATTGAAAGGCAATATGTAATCTGTTTTTTTTTATTCGTGTCATCACACAACTGTTTGCCAATAGCGAGCAAATTTTAGTGCCACGTCGTTGGCCTCTGCAAGATCCTTTACAGTGCATGTGTCATGCAGCATGTCACAGCTCAGATGTTCCATAATCTGGAGGCTCCGTTCTCACTCGCAGTCTGCATGTTCCTGTTAGAGCAGGTTAATATCCCTTAAGTAATACTCAGTCCATTTTTAATTTATCCACACTATTGGAATCAGCTTTTATGGCCTCTATTACAAGTCAGCAACTTTTCATTATATATTAATAAATCATCCTTTGTGTCTTCTTACTGAGCAAGCCTAGATTGTTCTGTACCTTCATAAGTAGCTAGCCTTCGAATACCATTCTATTCATCGGTAATCTATATACTAAAACTCTCGTTTATTTGTTTGTTTGTTCCTGAACTACACATCATTGTCATTTTTTAAAACTCCTCAGAAATGGGTAACTCATTTTTTATTGCCTAAACATTTTTAGCGACCAACGCGAAAAATCAATTTTCTGCTATCATTAAATATGCTGTAACACAATTCCAGTGAATAGGCAGAATCAAATAATCAAGGAAAGGCCAGTGTACTTCATAACCCATCTCAACAAAGAAGTAGGTGTTGCTGGACTGTCTACTTCAGCAGCAAAATCCCAAATGACATTCGCTTAATTTGCTTTCAGGATAATGTTCAACTTCCTCCATGAAACATCCAGCTACTTGTATTCAACCGTTTTCCTTCTCCTAATGTTCAGTCCATATGGTATTGAACTTTGTAAATCCAGAGTAAAACATTTTCTAGCTCAAATTGTCAAGTTATGACATTTTTTTCTCATCTGCCTGCACAACCACCTCCACTCACCACCCCACCTCTCTTAAGTCAGTGTTTTCAGGAGTAAAACTTGTGAAAAATGTTGGAAAATTGACAAGAAAAACTGAAGAAAATGAGTAAATGGAATTTTAAATGTGCAAATAAAGGCTGAAAGCTAAACAATCATAAAAAGATAGATAGGGGCTTCCTCTTACATTTGGACAATCTCTAGTTGGAGAGGCTACTAATAAAAATGTGTTGTTTCAGGACTATGAGCCAACGAGTTAAATTTCTAAATTGGGGTAAGGCCAACTTTGAAAGTATTAGACATGAACTTGTTCAAGTTGATTCTAGCAGATGGTTTGAAGGGAAAGGAAAATCCAGAGAGTGAGATGTTTTTCAAGGAATGCTGACAAGAGTTCAGGACCTGCATGTTCCTGTTAGAGTGAAGGGCTATGCAGATGGGTGTAAGGAAGCTTGGATGATGAGTGAAATTGAAGCTCTGGTCAAGAACAAGGAGGAGGAATGGGGCAGGTATAGGCAGCTAGGGTCAATTGTATCCCTGGAGGAGTTTGGGGAACTAAGGAGCAAGCTAAAAAAGTAAATTGGGAGGGCAAAAAGGGGACGGAGATAGCCCTGGCAGATAATATTAAGGATAGTATCAAGAGAATTTATAAATATATTAAGAGAAAACGGGGAACTAGATAGAGAATGGGGCCTCTCATGAATCAAAGCGGTCAACTCTGTGTGAAGCCGTAGGAGATGGGCAAGGTCCTTAATGAGTATTTCTCCCCTGCTTTTACCATGGAGAAAGACACGAGGACCAGGAAACTTGAGGCAGTCAATGGAAGTGGCTTGAGGGCAGTCAATATTATGGTCGACGAGGTGCTGAATGTCGTACCACGTATGAAGGTAGACAAATCTCCAGATATATCCAAGGACAATGCAGGAAGCTAGAGAGTAAATGCAGGTGCCCAGGCTGAGATTTATGAATCATCATTAAATACAGGTGAGGTGCCGGAAGATTCGTGGGTGACAAATGTTGTGCCTCTATTTAAGAGGGGCTGCAGGGAAAAGCCTGGGAACTACAGACCACTGAGTCTAAAATCAGTTGTCAGAAAGTTACTGGAGAGTACTTTGAGGGATAAGATGTATATACATTTAATGGGGCAGGGTCTGATTAGGGATAGTCAGCATGGTATTTTGTACATGGGAGACTGTGTCTCATAAATCTTTGAGTTTTTTGAAGATACGGCCAAAAATGTTGATGAGGGCAGAGCTGTAGAAGTTCAGCAAGACATTTGACTAGTTCCATATGGTAGGCTGTTCTGGAAGATTAGATCGCATGGGATCCAAGGACATTTAGATGGCTGGATAGAAAATTGGCTTTATGGATGGAAGCAGAGGGTGATGTGGAAATACATAGTACATATGGTGGTCAAGAAGCCTTTCAGCACATTGGCCTTAATCAGTCAGAGTATTGAGTATAGAAGTTGTAGTTGTATAAAACATTGGTGAGGTCACACTTGGAGCCTTTAATGCCAGCAGCATTTTCAAGATTGCTTTAATAGCTGTGATTGCCTTTAGGTAAGTTGAGAAAGAAGGGTTGGTTGCTGATGTGAATATATATTTATATAATTATTTTTGTATTCATTTAAACCTATTTAGCATATATTTGAAAGATAAAGTCACAAATAAAAGTCTGTATAACTAAACGCATTGGCAACTCATTTTTACTCTTAACAAAGCAAATGACTTAGTTTCAACCAAAGTAGTATTTCCTTTACAATATCTACACTTGGTATATCAGTAAAAATCTTAAAAGTAAATAAAAGTGAATAATAAAACGCGAGAATGTGTGTGTGATCTAGCTCTGTTATTCTGGAGCTCAGGGTAACGCCATTCAAAGCGGTTCCCATTTTACCAGCAAATGCCATCGTGTAGATGGTATGCTGTTGGCACCTTTCCCAAGGGCAAAGATTTATCCGAACAAACATTGGACACCATATTTAGCATTGTTTCGCTCTCTCTCTCTCTCTCTCTCTCTCTCTCGGACGAGCTCTATTGCTCCGGGTGAAGCATTACTGACATTATCAGTGAGAAGTGAGCGTCGATAATATATCGGAACCAACTAAAAGGGCGTATAAAAACGGGATGGGATACTTTCTATCGATCATTGGCCTATTCAGCACTTTGGGGGGAAATGTTGTTGGTTCAAATTCAGGCTTAAGCGAACATGCCTTTCTTGTTGACTTGGCCAGAGAAAGTACGGAACAATTGGGCTACAATAACCAGTGCAAATGACATAAACACCGAGTATAACAGATTACAATGTGGGCTGTCAACGCATGCGTGTCTGCGTTGTTACTCTTTCTGGGAGGAGGGTGGAGTAAGAGTGGGAACATTAATAGAGGGACCGAGACACAACAAGAGAAGCACAAAAGACAACTGGATGCTTCACCAGGAGCACCTAGCGAACAGCAACCTGTTCAAAAAATATTAGTGGTAATCAACAGCAGATTGTTTTGAACATATATATGTTGTTCGCACCTGACCATAACAGTGTTAAGCGAACTAAATAGACAGGATATTTTGTGATATTTGACTTGTTGGTTTGAAGGTAAATACTGGATCGATCTTTCGGTTGTGCCACTATTTTAAACGCGAATTAAAGGCACCACTCGTATCTGTGAATGTGCTTTACCAGGCGCTGTCTGTCGTGCTGAAACCTTAAGTGAAACATTGTCTGCGCGGAGAGCGAACAACACACAAAGGAACTAGAAAAAAGGCGGATGGAAACCTGTTGGTGACTGGCGTTAAAGGACCACGCTGAAGCGATTCTTTTAAAACATGCATTAAAATCAAGTGGCTCGTTTTAATCAGCTTTATTGCACGAGAATCTGTGGACTGTGCAACGACGGAGAGGGCTGAGATCCAAGGAAACAGCCACAAGTGGATCCGTGGAAGACCTTTCAGAGCCGGTTGACCCTGCTTTCCTCGACTATGAGTGCGTGGAACACGTTTCTTTATTCGGTTTCATTGCTAATGATTCTGTTTGGTAAGTTATCGGTCTTTTCCCCGATAGATATTTTAATTTAATTGCCATTTGCATTGTCAACCGACAAACTGAATATCTGAGCCACTAACATCAATGGTTAAAATGAGATGCATAAAATTAGATAATCGATTGGATTATACATTATTTTTTATATATTAACATAAAATATATAATTTATTATAAATAAGATAAACCAATAACTTATTTCTGAAGTCTTGGAATATTTATGGGGTTTTGTCCTCAGAAAAGTTCCAGAATTGATAATGGTGACTTCAGTATTGGTTTTAGATCAGTATCTCGATCATATTATTTCACAGGCTGAGCCCATTGGTGCCTTGGGATGAGACACAGCCAAACCTGACATCAACGGCAGTACACGTTAACTTGTTTTTTCATTAGCCGAGTGTATTTTTGATCTTGTTGGGAAAGAAAACTATCTCGGCTCCCTTTTAATTTTAATGATGGGTGTTGTCTTCTACTATGCCACCGGGATAATTAATTGGGTGCATTTACAAAGTAAGAGACTTTTCCATCGAGTTGTTGAGCGAAGTTTCTATTTAAGGACCGGGATCTGCCCATCGCTTTCACCCCAAAATATTGAGCCAAATTATTTAATGAAGGAAGCAGAATAAGCAACAAATAACTAGCCGGATCGAACCATAAGCATAGAACACCCAATGTCAAGCGCATCGTTCAGCTTTTCGTGATGAGCAGACCACATGTTCAGTATCCTCCTGGAATATTCAGTGTGTAAACACAACAGGTCCCACGTCTACTCTGTTTGGAAGAGAAATCCCGGACACACACGGCACGAGTGGGAGGCAGGGACATCGGAACCAGACAAAGAGGCGCGCCCATGTGCAGAAAAGAATGGCAGTGCTATTAACAAGCCGGTCTGAAATGGTTCACTGGTAAATTCCGTACACAAATTGAGGGGGGGGGGGTGGGTTGTATATGGTGGAGAGAGAGAAAGATGCCGAGCCACCATCGGCTCCCTGTTGCATAACGGCTTGCGGCCAGTAATTGAAAGTTCTTTGAACATGACAGGAATGTGGAGTAGCACCAACATCAACACACATTTACTTCTGCACCCCCCCAAAACGCTGCCCTCTCCGCTCTCCCTCCACACGAGCGCCGCGGTAACATTCAAAAGAAACACTGTACATAGCCACCAACACAGAACAAAGTTAACCATCTGGTCATTTTTTTAGGGGAGTGGCCAAATGATATTTTAACTCGCAATATATTTGCGAGACAGGGTGGCCAAAGTTATCTAATTTGTTAAGCATTTCATTTTGACGTTTTTTAAAAAAAAAAGTATTTTACTGCATTTGGTACAACATTTGGTTGGTTAGTTGACATGGATAATGTCGCTCTGTGTGATTTGCTACTTGTTGACTGCTCATTCTTAGCTACCAAAGTAATTGAACAATGTCCATGTGCAAAAATAATATGCTTATGATCTAAAATAACAGCTTGGAATAAATTAGTCATATTTATATTAGCAGACACAGTCAACCGTTACAGCGAAGCACCAAACTCCAAAACGGATTTGGATTTTGAGCAGGCTTCTTTGCCGACTGTCCTAAGTGTTCTCGTACATTCTGGTTTCCTCCATTGCTGATGGCCGTTCTGAATCAAACAGATAGTTTGATATTAATACAATACAGGTAAACCTGTCTAGGAATTGTTCAAGGCTAATGGTTAGTTGGACACAGTCATTGGAAGCTAGAAAGATTTTGTAGAAACTCACTAAGAACTGCACTGTTTGATTTTAGGGATTTCTAGGGATAATCAAGCTTGTGAAAGCAAATGGATTTAATACATACTTACTTTTCCTAATCAATAATTTACTTGTTTGATCCACATCCAAGGCCACAAACACATTCTTTTAAGAAAGAAGAAAAAGTGAAAGAGAAAAACAATTGTGTTACAATGTTATAAATACACAACTTTCACATTCTGAAAGATGAGAATTTGAGAGGTATAGTGTGGTCCCTTTGTCAAGATCCATAATGGAAATGTAAGGGATTTAAAAAGTCCAGAGGCAGATGGAGAAAGATGGCATGGGAATTTAATACCTAGGCATCTCTCGTCTTAAAAGTTGGCAAGAATTGTTGTCTAATTTATGGAGATCAAATTAAAATACATCAAGGAACCAAATCCCCTTGAGCTGCTAAAGTTCAGGCCATAGAAAATATATTAGAATGCTAATTTTTTTTAAAAAAGAGATAATTTTGATGCATGTAACTTGCATGTTGTACAATTTAAATGGTATTTAAGGTGCCTGCATTAACAAAAAACTAAATATTTGTAAGAAAGTTAAAAAGACAAGTAATTAATTTTATAAGGAGAGAATCATCAAACTATTGCACACATTAAGATAATATGTGTGCGCCGTTATGGAGACTGTGGAGAATAATATGGAGAGTCCAATTTGTATATCCAAGATTTATTCAAGATTCTCTTAAAACCTTATGGCGGCACGGTGGCGCAGCAGTAGAGTTGCTGCCTTACAGCGATTACAGCCCCAGAGGCCCGGGTTCGATCTAGAGTATGCACCGAGTCTCTCCGTGACACTGGGTTTTCTCAAAGATATTCAATTTCCCACACTCCAAAGACGTATGGGTTTGTAAGTCAATTGGCTTGTTTAATGTAAATTGTCCCTAGTCCATGTAGGATAGTGTTAATGTGCGAGGATCGCTGGTCGGTGCGGACTCGATGGGCCGAAGGTCCTGTTTCTGTGCTGTATCTCTAAACTAAACTAAACCTCACATTATGGATGCATGTATAATCAAGTATGTCATAAACAATATCATTAGAAAGCAATCTCACTTTATCGTACCATTCTTTTACAAACACATTAGCATTAATGGAACATCTACGCATTCTAGAAACATCTGAGAATATTCCCTTGAATCTATTTTACCACTACCTTTATAAAAGTACACTTCCTCAACTTTGTATAAATCACATTTACTACATATAGCTTTTCTATTAAATTTGATGTCTGAAGCTGAGAATCATTCTGGATCTCAACCTTGTTTTTATTAGAGACTCAATTGGTGGTATAATATCAATTTATACATTGAAAATATAAACAGAAATCAAAATGAAAACCAGCATTTTTTATTTTATCTGCAGATATCCCTGGTTTTAAATGTTCGTGTATGTTTCACATTTAGAATGGAATTCAAATTTGTTCCAAAATGGTTGGGTGAAAACCATCACTATCCATTTAAAAAGTCAAATTGAGCATTCACATTGTCATTGTTTGTATGGAATTTTACTCACCAGACCTCTGCTGTCATGCTTTGCCTTCTTCCCACGGTGTTTCTTAATTAGACATGAAGATTCAAAGGTATGGCTTACATCATGTTTATTTTAAGATACAAGCCATGTATTGCTGAAAGATACAATAGGCTTTCAATATAAAGTAAAGTCTAGAAGAGAATGGTGGGGTGTACGACATGTAACCAGTACACTTTAACGCATTCCAACACATTTTTGCAATCATGTAACACATTCAATAGAACTTCAATGCCCAAGCGTGGGAATTTCCACTGATCAAATCCATAATACTCTTGAATGCTTTTCTGCATTACTGCTGTCGAGGCTGACATATAGATTTTTGTACATCAATCTGACCACATGAATGTTACATATTTGGCAGTTATTTCATGGCCTTCTCTCTCTCAAAAACTGTAGCTAATTTTATAACATTCTGACAGAATAAAAATAAATCTCAAGGTTCTCGTGGGCATTTATTTTTGGATTCGCTGCATAAGTTGTCAACTAAGCGAACTTGCAAGAAACTGACCTATTTTATGATATAATTCAATTGCTTTACTTTGTCAATCAGTAGACCGAGGTTGAACGTTTCTCTTCAACATGAAGGATAACATTTCAAAAGAATGGAATTGAGGGACGACATTTGCTCCTTGCATCAGTGTTGGATACCTTAGTGAATACTGACTATTACTTCCATTGGCATAGAGTTCAAGTGAAATATTTTGCATGCTAAGTTGGAAAGCCGCCAGTAGTTGGTTGTTCATTATACTTCCAGTTATTATTGTCCTTCTTATTTTAGTAACAATAAATAACTGTCATTTCATGGGTGAGAATATTCTTCCTTACACATTGAAGAAACCGAGTCATCATTTGAGATGGAGAACTGATAAACACTCAATATTCTTGATCTTTTGGCTCTTTAGTGATTAATTGAATGATACAACCCGGAAACTGACACATTTGGCCTACAAATCCACACCAACCATTGATCTGTTATCCCAATTTTACATTCACTCACTATAATTTTTACAGATGGCAATTCCCACGGAGCACCCAGTAGAAACCCACGCAGTTACAGAACGTGCAAACTCTACATGGACAGCATCTGAGATCAAGATCGACCCAGATCTCGATGTTATGAGGCAGTGGGTTCTACCAGCTGTGTCACTGTACTACCCCTCTTCCTGTGTCGTCAGGAATGATGCCAGGTTCGACAGTGACCACAATGGCACTCGCAGTAGGGTGAACTCACGTAAGAAGGCGGGGCAATCTCAGGCTTCTCCCTGCAGTTCATCCGTGCCTTGATAGGAGGTAGTGGCGATCTCGGGTTTATCTTGGCAGCTTAGCTTTGGGTTTGAAGAGGCAGAGCTGGCGGTCTCTGGATTATCCTGGTGGCTCAGTGTTTGCTGCTGTGTGCAGGCGCAGTCCCTTGTTGTCCGTGGGCAGCAAGGTTCTCAGGCTTGTCCGGACATTCATTTAGCCTCAGCTAAATGAATGGTAGATTCATTTAGGCGAGTGGTAAATTTAATCCCACAAGTGTGTTTTACAGTGGAAAGATAGGGTGTTATGTAAATCAATGAAGAAAAGAAAATGTCATCACAATGATGCACACAATGTAAAACTCACCTACATCCAGATTCAATCCAAGTGGGGAGGCAGATTACCATTTAATACATGTATTGCATTCATAAATAAATACATACTACACATTGTTGAGGAAGTTTAATCTTAGGTCCTTAATTTAATCCCAAGCATCGAGGTTTCCCAGATTTTCTCTTGAAACTTGCCAATGAATCCATGATTATCTAATCTGACAATAAATATTGACTTCATGAATGATCCTGTTAAGAACTGTTTTCCAAAAAGCGTTTGTGTTTGTTCCTGATAAATTTTGTAAGAAGCTCTGCGAACATTGAAATAACTTTTATTTTGCTTATTTCCATTTTCGATTACTTGCTTCCTGCAGTTTACATTAGCGGGTGCTTGAGAAGCAATACTGCAGAACCTCAAACTTCAGAATAAGCAGTTCCTGATCCACCTGTGGCTGCATAATGCAGAGACCTTGTTGCAAGGACCAGGAGTTAATACGAGACAAGAATGTGAAATTGGAATAGTGCTAGGCTTGTCGTGGAAATTTAGAGCATGCAGTTCATGAGGGGATTAGGGGCTGAGAGCGGTGCAATTTTTGTTGGTAGGGTTTGGAGAGGGCGGGTGGGGGGGAGGGGGGGGGGTGCCCGGGGAATATTGGGATTGGCGAACGTTGGTGGAAGAGATCAAGGATGCCTCAGGTTTGGGGGTGGAAGTGTCACAGGTTCACTTTAGTGTGGAGATTGGGGCACAGTGATGTAGGGAAGTAACTTATTTGCTTAATGGATTTCCTACATCAACACTCTGGTACTGTGTATTATCCCAGGATAGCCCAGGTACAAGAATCTGGGAGATTGGAATCCAGGTTACCCTGAAACCGAGTTAGGTTCAGAGAAAATAGGTGCAGGAGGAGGCCAGTTGATCCTTGAGCCGGCTTCATGAGGTAGACTGTCAGGAGGCAGTGCCCAGTGACTCAGAAATCGTCGCAATGATACTCTATTCCATCTAAAAACAAAAACCACTGTTCTCGATAACATTTCTAAGATATTCTCTCACAATAAGCAAACCAATATAAATTTACTACAAGCCCACCGACTCGCACAGCTATCTGGACTACACTTCTTCCCACCCGGTCCCCTGCAAAAAGTCTATCCCCTACTCCCAATTCCTCCGTCTACGCCGCATCTGCGCCCGGGATGAGGTGTTTCAGACGAGGGCTTCCGAGATGTCCTCGTTCTTCAGAAAACGGGGCTTCTCCTCCTCCATTATAGATGAGGCTCTCACTAGGGTCTCTTCTACATCCCGCAGCTCTGCTCTTGCTCCCCCTCCCCCCACTTGCAACAAGGACAGGATCCACTCGTTCTCACCTTCCACCCCACCAGCCAGCGGATCCAACATATCATCCGCCAACATTTCCGTCACCTACAACGGGACCCCACCACTGGCCATATCTTCCCATCCCCTCCCCTCTCTGCGTTCCGCAGAGACCGTTCCCTCCGTAACTCTCTGGTCCACTCGTCCCTTCCTACCCAAACCACCCCAACCCCGGGCACTTTCCCTTGCAACCGCACGAGATGCAACACCTGTCCCTTTACCTCCCCCCTCAACTCCATCAAAGGACCCAAACAGTCTTTCCAGGTGAGACAGAGGTTCACCTGCACCTCCTCCAACCTCATCTATTGCATCCGCTGCTCTAGATGTCAACTTATTTATATCGGCGAAACCAAGCGCAGGCTCGGCGATCGCTTCGCTGAACACCTGCGCTCGGTCCGCATTAACGCAACTGATCTCCCGGTGGCCCAGCACTTTAACTCCCCCTCCCATTCCCAGTCTGACCTCTCTGTCATGGGCCTCCTCCAGTGCCATAGTGAGGCCCGCCGGAAATTAGAGGAGCAGCACCTCATATTTCGCCTGGGCAGTTTGCAGCCCGGTGGTATGAACGTCGACTTCTCCAGCTTCAGATAGCTCCTCTGTCCCTCCCTTCCCCTCCTCCTTCCCAGATCTCCCTCTATCTTCCTGTCTCCACCTATATCCTTCCTTTGTCCCACCCCCGACATCAGTCTGAAGAAGGGTCTCGACCCGAAACGTCACCCATTCCTTCTCTCCCGAGATGCTGCCTGACCTGCTGAGTTACTCCAGCATTTTGTGAATAAACCAATATAAATGTTGTACTTCTGAACAAAATGTCCATGTGCATAATTATGTACCAGCGTGTGTTTACAGTTTCCTCCTTTTTCAGGTTCTACATAGTTTACTTTATAATTGTCACGTGTACAGTGGTACAGTGAAAATCTTTAGTGCTAAGCATAACGCTTCAAAGAAAGGCAGGCTGCTCAGATCACCTTTCTGGATGCTCTCAGCTGATGTCTTGTGAATCAAGGGGCCCAGGATGTCTCCTCACAGCCAGCTCTATCTCCAGTTATACCGATATACATATCTGTTGGGAAACTATACAACATATGTGACCTGCCTATTGGAGGACAAGACATTCTTTCCCCACCTCCCCCCATCACTTTCATGTCTGTCATGGCCTTCTGGTTCCGTGCTCAACACTTTCCTGCAGGTTACTCAACTGCCGAATGGCAAGAGTTGGTATACCAGTCATCTTATGATGTCATATGATGTAATTTGCAAACTCTCGGTGAAAACCCACATATAATTGTTGGGTCGTTATCTTTGAGAAGATAGCTACTCTTTACTTGGACAAAGACAAACATTCTAGAACAAAGGGACATAGTTTTGGATTATGGAGACGGCCATCTCTAGCTGAGGTAGGACTGATTGCTTTACACAGTGTTGTAAAGCTTTGGAACTCTCCACTGCGAGGGCTGTGGATGCTGACACCTGCTGTTATCATCCAGACAATAGATTTCTACTGATGGCATTTGCTTTACATAATCAGGCAATACAATCATGAAAGCCGTCATCAGCGAGACATCAATGAATCTGGGCGCAAACTTGTTACTTTGCTGACCTTTATCCTCTTTTACAGCATAGCCAAATCCACAATCCATCAAACTGATCTTTTAGTGTGTGTATCAGAGGGAAATCTGGATCCAATATATTATTGAACCAACTGAATTAAACCTACTCCAGCAAATAATCTGCCAAAGTACATAATCTCTAATGAGCTCGGTGTTACCCCCTGCCTTTCCTGCATCTTGTACATAATTTATTTAGATCAAGATTGACCCCAAACCTTATTTTGAATTCCATTAGTTGTCAAAACATTTAATTTGTTTATATAATTGAACCAAATATATTGAATCCTTGGTGAATTTTGTTCAACACTACTTTAGGTTCTTTCTCAATTGAGTTATTATATTGCCTCAGGTTGTGAGCAGTGGAAAATTGACTGGTCAATCCCGTCTTTACCTGTGGTCGTCACTGTGAAACCCTCTGGTAAACAAGGCAATGCTGTAATGCAGAGCATCAGCTCATGGTTCTATTTTGTTGTTTGCTAAATAGCGGGTTTTTGATCTCAACCAAACAACCTTGCATTGTGAATGAAGCATCATTTAATAGAAAAGGAGTCACATTCAAAAGCATTCATCACCTAGCAACGTGTTACTGGGCATTATTAAGGAGGTCAGGTTGAAATGCAAAAAAGGTCAACAACCTAAAATGTTAACTGTTCCTTTTTCTACAACAGCCAATATGCTGAGTATTTCCAAAATGTTCCGTTATTATTGCAGATTACTTTGCACATTACACCACAATTCTTTGGTTTTGTGTTAGGGGGGGAATTATTCCTTCTAAATATTAATTCTAATAGATCTAATTTTGTAACTATAATCTCTTTGGCCACGTAAATAATCACATCCTCATTTTTTATTGAAGATTTTGGTTGAGACTTGCAGGATTAGATATATTATTATGCTCTTTGCTGTCTCTGTTAAACAACAAATAAATTAAAATAGAGGAAGATGGATTCCAAAAAATTACAAGGATTTTTCATGAATTAAATTTAATTCATTTAAATGTCAGTTCCCAAATAGATTTATGTCAGGAATAATGTCTAATCTTTTGTAACCAATGTATAAATAAATTATAAAATACTTTAGTGCGACTGTACACTGAGCATTAAACATAATCTGGACAAAATACATTAGTAAAGAGTTTGAAAAGATTTAGAAAATGTTGACGTCAATGACTACAGATTTTAGATCATTTACTTATGCAGAAGGATAAAAGAGTTACATATAATTAGAGAAAGGCAAATTTAACTGAACGATTAAGGGATGGAAATAAGCTTCTACGATGAAATACAGTGGGAAGTCATTAATACGTGAACTGCACAGGCTTTAGTAATCAACAATCTGTTTAAGAAAAGAACTCCAGTCATGTTTAATTCTTAGAAGAATTAGGAGGTCTGGCTTTTTATAAAATAAGATGAGAAAGTTCTATGTTAATTTATAAATGCTGATAGCATATTCTGTTTGATTTAAAATTAAAATATTAATCTTCCAAATCTATAATTTAGATACTATAGTAACACAAGGCATTGCAATATTAACCAAGACAAGTTTACCAATATTAAGCAGTACGAGGGAGGTGTGGGGCAGAAACTGGTTGGTGAAAGACGGAAGTAGGTGTGGAGTGGATAATGGGCAGATGGATCCAGACAGGGGAGGGGGGTCGCAGAATGGATGGGAAAGGGAGAAGAGAACAACATGGAGAGGTTGTGTGGGTGTGGGAGAAGAACACTGGGGATATGGGTGATGTAAAACTGGGAGAATTCAATGTTCAAATCCAGTGTTCTGATTTTTATGCCAGGTTCTAGCATCTGCTGTCTCTTTTGTTTTCGCACTACTGCTCAAGGCTAGGCTAGGTGACACACATTTCTGCCCAGAGTTATGCCCACCTGATCACAGCTGATCAATTTTGGAACTCTAGAACCTGTCTGTTAAAGAAGCTGAAGGTGGATACAGGCCATTTACACAAATGAAGCAATTGAGAATGCAAAGTGGCACAAGAGTATCAGGCGAACAACCCAGAGCACTGGTGAACAGGACATGCATGAAGAGCCTAAAGATTTAGAAATGAGAAAACCATATAAATTGACAATTGAATTAGAAGATGCAGAACTCTAGGTAGGATGGTTGAGATTTTAAAGGATGTGCTCAGGTGAGTCAACAGATTTCTCTTATCCATGTCCATCATGTTCTTTAGTATGATTCTAAATTAATATTTAAATGATAATAATGTAAGGGTTGAGCGTAAACAAAGGAAAAATCTATGTCACATGATGGAAAAATATTACCTGTCAAATGCTCCTGATAAAATAATGATGTTCAACTGAAATGAAAAAAAAATAGTCATTGCTTAAATGCATTCTTTATGCACTAAGGTACATAAAGTGGGTATAACATTTGGTTATAAATAGTTAAGTATGTTAACATTTTAGAGTTAAATATTTTAACCTTGATTTGAACAATTAAAGTGAACCTATTCCATTTCTCCCCAAAAAATACAAACTCAAAAATTCATTTATGTATAATGTAGATCGCAGAAACCATGGAGAAACATGAATGACAGCGTGATGCATTAGGATGGTTGAAGTCTGACTGGCTTTGTGGAACACCATCAGTCGGAAACAAGCAGAATGTGATTTTCCTATGCAAAATTTAAAAAGTGCTGGAGTAACTTGAGCGGTTTGTTTTGCTTAAGATTTCTGCATGTGCAGTTTCTTGTGTCTGTGTGATTGTCCTATATAGCCTATCCTCAGTTATGAAAAGATGCTATCTTGAGGTGAATTTAGACTGGTTTCTGTTTTTTTTCTTCCACAGTACGGTGTTGCCAGTTAGTCTGCGTTGAAGTTCCTTCAGACACTGAAGCCCTACATGGAACCAATATGAAACTTACTTGCATTTCCTGTGTGAGGAGAGAAGAAGTTAATACAGACACCATGGTTGCATGGACCTACGTCAATAATGATCAAGAGATATCAGTACGTGTCTACTTAAAAATATAAAATAAAGAAGTTGAATATTTTATTCACAAGGTAAAAATAGATCTCTGTTAAATATCAGGTTGATATTTACAGGTAGACATTATACAATGGGCAAACTAAACAGACAAAAAACTTAGATGGGTGTGGCCATTTTGTTGGTCATTAACACGTTTCTGTTAAGAAAATTGAGGGGTCAACACAATATTACCACGGTCCATATCATCTAAGCAGTCCTTAGCATATTGAAGACAAAAATCATTATTTAGAAACTGAAATTATACACTGTTGAAATAAATGGATATGCATTGATTATGTTGTTTGAAGACTGCAATCCTTAAATTCCCATAAAAATAACTAGAATCTATCATTTTTGTATCATGTTATTATTTTATTAAGTAAAACACAATGTCCTGGAGTAACTCAGTGGGTCAGACAGCATCTCTGGAGGGCATGGACAGGCAATGTTTTGAGTCAGGACCTTTCCTCAACTGATTGTAGAAAGCTTAAAAAGAGGTGGGGGTGGGACAGGCTTTGGTCTCATCCCATCACTTTTCAAGCTTTCTTCCCCCTACTACAATCAGTCTGAAGAAGAGTCCCAACCTGAGACATCGCCTATCCATGTCCTCCAGAGATGCTGCCTGACCTGCCGACTTATGCCAGACTTTGTGGTTTTACGCACGGTTTCAGCATCTACAGTTTTTAGAGTCTCAATGATAGTATTACATTATTAATAATACTTTTTGTCCACTGAACCAAACTAATCGGATGCATATTTTTCTGTCACTGGAAAGCCCCTCTGTCCAGCTCCCATCTCAGTTCTCCCCCCACCCCTGGTTCTATCTGCCCATCACCCCCTCCCCATCTGATTCTACCTATCACCTACCAGCCTCTATTCCAACCCTCTATGTTCTACATCGAAGGTATTTATTCGGATGGAGTAACTCAGCAAGTCAGGCAGCATCTCAGGAGAGAAGGAATGGGTGACGTTTCGGGTCGAGACTGAAGAAGGGTCTCGACCCGAAACGTGACCCATTCCTTCTCTCCTGAGATGCTGCCTGACCTGCTGAGTTACTCCAAGATTTTGTGAATAAATACCTTCGATTTGTACCAGCATCTGCAGTTATTTTCTTATACTACCTCTATGTTCTACAATGTGCTGCAAATCTTTCCTGCCCCCTCTCAGTCCTAATGCAGGGTCTGAAATATCAAGTTATATCTTATGCCCTCACACATATTGTTCAACACATTGAATTCTTCCAGCATTCTGTCTTTATTCACACAGATAAAACCTTTCCCTTGTAAAGCATTAAAAAAATGCAGATGCCTTAAATCTGAATTTAAAAAGAAAGTGCTGTAAATACTCAGCAGGTCTAACTGCAGCAAAGGAAACAGAGGCAAAGGAAACTGTGGCAAAGGAAATTTCTAGTTACTGACTTTTCAATCAGAAATTCACCCATGGTTGGTAGCATTAAATATGCAATCTCGTGGTTGCTGCATGCTGAATTATGCTTTCAAAATTCAGCTCCACTGACTTTAACAAAATTAAATTTTGGAATCAGACTGTAATACAAAGTCATTACTATATTGTGCAGTTCAGTTCTCCTGACAGATGAGAAAATTCTAACATCTCTAGAATGGGGAGAAAATAGGTCCCAAGGGCAGCACAGCGGTAGAGTTGCTAATGTACGGCCGAGGAGACTCAAAAGAAGTATAGTTTGTAGGTTAATTGGCTTTGTTGAAAAATAAATTGTAAATCGTCCCTAATGTATAGGATAGTGCTAGTGTACGGGGATGATCGCTGGTCGGCCCAGACTCGGTGGGCCTAAGGGACTGTTTCCACGCTGTATCTCTAAAGTCTAAAGTTTCTAACTTCTGAATGGAAAATGGGGTAAAGATAAGATCAATAAACATTAGAATATTATGTGTCCATTATAAAACAACTTGCTGGAAATCAAAAAAGGTTTAAAATGTTTGCGTAATCAAATGGGAAAAGATCCCCAAAATAGATAGTGATTATTAAAATTTGAATTAAATATCATAGTAAAGTCAAATTGATTCCCAGTGTAATTAGTCTGATGATTACATTGTAAAATAATTAAGCCCCTTCTCAATAAAATATAAAATTTGCTTCAATTACATTTTAGCAGCTCAATATAAATTCAACATCTGTGTATTGAACATCCTGAAATCACTGTATATAGTGAATACATTTTTAATTAGCAGCTACAATGTAATTCCCCTTCTTTGTGAATGTTGCAGAAAGTATATTGGAGAGTGGAACTTGTGCCCAAAGCAGGGTACATATGGCTGGCACTTTATAACCAGTATCAGAATGAAATATTCCCTGGCAGATTAATATTTAGTGTCCATGTACAATGGATCAATTTACTGAGAGTCAATGCAGAACTAATCCTGCCAGGTGAAATAGAGTTCTCATCCTACCAGGTGAAATAGAGTCTTAGTTTTAGGTGGAATCGAGTTTCAAGTGAAATTATGCATTCCTCACATTTCCATGCCTAGATTCCCACTAATTGATGTTGTTTCAGACAAGGGATGTATATTAACAACACAATGATCAGCATGGATAATTGTGCCAGAGCTTTTATTTCTGGACTTGTAAACGGTTTAATTTATTCATTGTTTTTTTAGGGGATTTAGTTATGTTTAGTGGTTCTTCTTTCTCCGTTTAAATTTTCAGGAATATTTGGTCTTTTGATATTGTTATGCTATAATTTTACTATTTCATGGTGAAAGCTCTCCAGTTGCTTTCTAATAATTTATAAGTTGAATAGTTTATCTGAGTTTAGATTTGAGCTATATGGATACGAGGAAGGTTCCACATTTGATGGTAGTTTTGTGATCAACTGCTTAGTCCCATTGGGGTGAAAGCTTTCATGTCAGAATTAACCTCAGTACCCCAAGGCTAGTGAAAGAGAGAGAAAAATATTAGCACATTTCTGAAGCCTGCTACAAAACAGTACTCCACTGTTGAAGGAGTATATTGGTGGAGACAGTGCAGGAGTTATCTTATTCCCCTCAAGGGTGAAAACAGTTTGTAAAAACTCAATATTTTGTTTTAAATATGGGTAAGGCACCAAACAGATGCATTTGCCTGCACCTCAGCACAAGTCAGTGTGTTCAGAGGTTGGAATTGGGGGAAGTGGACATATTAAGTTGGCATTTTAGCAATAATCGATGATGAAATCTGTGTCTTTGTGACAGATTTATGAGTTCAACGGAGCGCCACGAGGGCTAAAAGGACCTTATCACGGCAGAATTCTGTGGAGTGGAAGTAAAGATCTGCAAGATGTATCCATAACCATAGTGAATGTTACACTTAACGACAGTGGTTTGTACCGGTGCACGGTCAAACGCTATTTTAATTATGAGATGCACAGACCTTCTGTGACAAATGTGAAAGAGGTTCAGCTAACAGTACATGAAGACGGTGAGGAGATTAAGTTCTGTGTGCTGAGAATTGCAGAATTTAGTTCATAGCACTGATGGTTATTATTGTTTAGCTTGTGAAAGGCATCAACATTTTGAACACTTCTCATGGATAAAAGTTTTGTAGAATACTCCACAAACCTATAATGATTCAAAGCCTTGAGTAGAACTAATGAATAAATAATGCTACATTTTGAATTGTGAAACATCATTGTTAAATATTAATTTTAACTTTGGTATTCACATATAGGTTAACATATAACATTAAGTCTTAAAGACATACCTAGCAATTTGTAGCCTGTCTGGATTGGCTAATTGCAGTTCAGGTAGCAGCTGGCTGCTGATCTCCCCTGGGATAAAAGACAAAAATAAAACAGCACATTTTAGATCTCCATCCAGGGATTCATTCTGAGTTCTGAGGAATAAACCTCCTGACACACTATGTCCAAGCACATAAAGCACCACTTTCACAAGAGGGCAATGTCAATAAATGGTTCTTTAAAGGAACTGCCTCTTCAGAGAAGGTGATAAAACATGGGAAGGAAGCCATAACTAAAAATATAATTATATAATTGCAGTTTATCAGGTTAGAATAGCAAGGGTATAATGGGTCCAAAGAATGCAATCGGGAAAATAATACATTTAATCCTTCATTTACGTATAGCAATTATAATCAACTTAAGTGAATAGTTTAACATTTTTTGGAATATATTCTATTGGAGAATAAATTTAAATTTCTTCTATTTCTAACTACAGTATACTGAAAACTTAATGAAGAGTAAAATATTTATTGCCATTTGAACTTTAATTCATCTTTCTCATTCTTCATTTAAAAAATTTATGTTAGCCTATATGTGTATATCATACTCATCCAGTTCGTCTGAATAGTGTTAGAAATGTAGCTGTAAAACTGTAAAAGGGCGGCACGGTGGCGCAACGGTAGAGTTGCTGCTTTACAGCGAATGCAGCGCCGGAGACTCAGGTTTGATCCTGACTACGGGTGCTGTACTGTAAGGAGTTTGTACGTTCTCCCCGTGACCTGCGTGGGTTTTCTCCGAGATCTTCGGTTTCCTCCCACACTCCAAAGACGTACAGGTATGTAGGTTAATTGACTGGGTAAATGTAAAAATTGTCCCTTGTGTGTGTGGGATAGTGTTAATGTGCGGGGATCGCTGGGCGGCGCGGACTTGGTGGGCCGAAAAGGCCTGTTTCCGCGCTGTATCTGAAATATGAAAATCTGAGATCTGAAATATGAAAACTCCTTTAATTTATTACTACTTCAGCATTTTAATCAATGAAATGCTGTGAAGAAATTAACAACATTTCTCCAAAAAGGCACCTCAGTCGCAATGGAGTATGGGCAAAATAAATGATCACAAGTTCACATCCAGCCCATCAAGTCCACTGCCATTCAATCATGGCTGATCTCTGCCTCCTAATCCCATTTTCCTCCCTTCTCCCCATAACCCTTGACACCGTTCTAATCAAGAATTTGTCTATCTCTGCCTTAAAAATATTCACCGATGGCCTCCACAGCACTGCGTGGCAATGAGTTCCACAGATTAACTAACCTCTGACTAAAGATGTTCCTCCTCACCTTCTTTCTAAAAGAGCACCCTTTAATTCTGAGGCTATGACCTCTGGTCCTAGACTCTCCACCAGTGGAAACATCCTTTCCACACCCACTCTATCTATGCCTTTCATTATTCTGTAAGTTTCAATGAGGTCCCTCCTCAACCTTCTAAACTCCAGTGTGAAGAGGCCCAGTGCTGTCAAATGCTCATCATATGCTAACCCACTGATATACTTGCTTATATTGTTTATTAAATTGGATGGTTTGACTCTTCCTTCAAGGCAGAAGCTTTCAACATGCAAGGCCTTTAAAATCTACAAAATATCCTTAAAGATACTAAACATGCAACAGGAAATGAGAGAAACTAAAATTTACCTCTAACAGAATTTAGAACCTGAGCAATTTTAAGTTGCATTTGGCTCCAGTAATCCCACAACTGAACATTTTAATTAGTATTTCAGTAAACATTGATAAGTAAAATTAAGATAGACATATGCATGGAACTAAATAGAAGCTGAAATATCAAACACACAATTTCAAATAGTAGTATTTGTGGGTGTTATTCTGGTGAAGCAACAATCCATGCACACACAAAAAAAAATCAGAGATGGAGATGGTATTAATAGTATTATATTAATATATTATATAATATATTAATATATTAATATATTATATTAATAATATATACCATTAAAAAATCACTTATAACTCATTCAACAAAGCTCAATCTTCAAATAGCTTGCATATTTAGATTGTAAATGGAAAATTAAAGCTGCTGCTATTTTACTAATTTTATGATTACACTGCCAGAAACTGTAACAGTGCTCCCTCTGGAGGAACAGGAGGTCACTAACAATGGCATTTGGATTCTGTGGTTCATTGCACACATCCAGATACCATAAGGTCTGTCAGTTGTAGTGTCATGATGATGATTAATTCACCATCATTACATCAGCAAATACTGGACCAACTTGCTTTCAACTTCAAATCTTAAGCTGAAACTTTTCAGCAGCAGACATCTTTCGGACTAAATATTTAGCAATGAAGCCTGTGAATCATCTCTCATTGCAATGGATCTAATCAATTTCAAACCGTCATCTCGAACAGCTTCCGATTCCAATAGAGAAAGTGGGAAAATGAAAATATAACATTAGATTCCAAAGAAAGTTTAACTCGATATAAGAGAGAAGATTTCAAATAGCATGTTCTTTCCAGAAGCTAACTGGTTTCCATTTCTTTCTAGCCCTTCAAGATTTCACTTCATACATTTCAGAAATTATGATGTATCTTCTCCTTGTTTTCCTCACTTTATGGCTTGTTATAGAGATGATATATTGCTATAGGAAGATTTTGAAATCAGAACAAGCTGCACGAGGAAACGAGTAAGTAACATCAGGACATTGTGTACTTGTTTTGGTCCTGATTTTGCTGAGGCATTGTCAAGGGGATTTAATATTATTCTTAGAATATTAAACACCTGGTAAATGCAGATGGTATGTTGAGGATCTAAAATAATCGCTGAGCAAGTTTCAAGACTCTGTGGTTTGACCAACAGCATTCTGCATAAAACTCAGCAGTTTAGGGGGACTCAGAATAAGCTAGTAGAATGTGTGGCACCTTACCTCCTCATCAGGGTCTTGATGGCCTTCAATGGCATGCACATTAACAGTGCATTCAGAAAGTATTCAGACCCCTTCACTTTTTCCACATTTTGCTACGTTACAGCCTTATTTTAAAATGGATTACATTCTTGTTTTTTTATCATCCATCTACACACAATACCCCCATAATTAAAAAGTGAAAACAGGTGTTTAGAAATTTTTGCAAAGTAATTAAAAAGAAATAACTGAAATATCACATTTACATAAGTATTCAGACCCTTTACTCAGTACTTTGTTGAGGCACCTTTGGCAGCGATTACAGCCTCAAGTCTTCTTGGGTATGACGCTACAAGCTTGGCACACCTGTATTTCGGTAATTTCTCCTATTCCTCTCTGCAGTTCCTCTCAAGCTCTGTCAGGTTGGATGGGGAACGTCGATGCACAGCTATTTTCAGGACCCTCCAGAGATGTTCGATTGGGTTCAAGTCCGGGCTCTGGCTGGGCCACTCAAGGACATTCACAGACTTGTCACGAAGCCATCTTGCTATGTCTTGGCTGTGTGCTTAGCGTCGTTGTCCTGTTGGAAGGTGAACCTCCGCCCCAGTCTGAGGTCCAGAACGCTCTGGAGCAGGTTTTCATCAAGGATCTCTCTGTGCTTTGCTCCGTTCATCTTTCCCTCGATCCTGACTAGTCTCCCAGTTCCTGCCGATGAAAAACATCCCAACAGCACGATGCTGCCACCACCATGCTTCACCGTAGGTATGGTATTGGCCAGGTGATGAGCGGTGCCGCTTGGCATTCAGGCCAAAGAGTTCAATCTTGGTTTCATCAGACCAGAGAATCTGGTTTCTCAGAGTCCTTTAGGTGCATTTTGGCAAACTCCAAGCGGGCTGTCTTGTGCCTTTTACTGAGGAGTGGCTTCCGTCTGGCCACTCTACCAGAAATTCCACATTGGTGGAGTGCTGCAGATATAGTTGTCCTTCTGGAGGTTCTCCCATCTTCACAGAGGAACTCTGGACCTCTGTCAGAGTGACCATCGGGTTCTTGGTCACCTCCCTGACCAAGGCCCTTCTACCCCGATTGCTCAGTTTGGCCAGGCGGCCAGCTCTATGAAGAGTCCTGGTGGTTCCAAAGTTCTTCCATTTAAGAATGACGGAGGCCACTGTGCTCTTCAGGACCTGCAATGCTGCCAAAATATTTTATACCTTTCCCCAGATCTGTGTCTCGACACAATCCTGTCTCGGAGGTCTACGGACAATTCCTTCGTCTTCATGGCTTGGTTTTTGCTTTGACATGTACTGTCAACTGTGAGACCTTATATAGACAGGTGTGTGCCTTTGCAAATCATGTCCAATCAGTTTTGTTTACCACTGGTGGACTCCAATCAAGTTGTAGAAACATCTCAAGGATAATCAATGGAAACAGGATGAACATAAGCTCAATTTTGAGTGTCATAGCAAAGGGTCTCAATGCCTCTGTAAATGTGATATTTCAGTTATTTCTTTTTAATTGCTTTGCAAAAAAATTTAAACACCTGTTTTCGCTTTTTTATTGTAGGGTATTGTGTGTAGATTGATGATTAAAAAAATGAATTGAATTCATTTTATAATAAGGCTGTAATGTAGCAAAATGTGGAAAAGGTGAAGGGGTCTGAATACTTAATGAATGCACTGTATATAGCCACAGAAATGCAAAGTAATTAAGCAACTGGGTCCATTCCCGTATACATTCAGATAGGTGGCTTAACCCAATTTGAAACTGCCTCTGTCATTGTTGATTGAGTTGACTATAGACAAAGGAAAGCATCCTTGACCTGACCTCCCTCTGAACATTTATATGAGAACTATTGTGCTAATGCTTTGGCCCACTCTCAGATGCCTCTTCCCAGGTTACATGAACATTGGGCCCAAGTCCCAATATCAGTCTGAAGAAGGGTCTTGACCCTAAACCTCACCCATTCCTCCTCTCCAGAGATGCTGTCTGTGCCGCTGAGTTACCCCAGCATTTTGTGTCTATTCCCAATATCACATTGGATCAACCAATCAATCACAGGGAATAGATTCCAGCGTTTCTTTGGATGTGCTTCAATTTCTGTGTCTTGGATGCTTAAAGTAATTAATTCTTATTTAGACCTTAGTATATTTTGTTCATTCTTTTTGTTAATGTTTACTTTAATTATTCTTGGCTCTTTTGAAATTGCATCAAATAAAATGGTAACGTTAGGTATTTCATGGAGTTTACTGGATAAAAACAGAAAATTGTTTTTCTTGTCTTTAGTAGACCAGGTCCAAGGCAATCACAATGAAATTATGTGACGTTCTGGACATTCAAATTGATTTCCAATCCAATTACCTTTACAGGGCAGACTATCTGGCGATACCCTCTGGAAACAAAGAGAACCACTCAACCGTTCCTGTGGAAGAATAGAAACATTTGCTTTGGATCTAGGATGCATTGGTAAGAATAATTTGGTATATGTTTTGTTCAAAGTAAAATCAAAGCTTCAAAATATAGAGTTATCAGGCAACATAATTTTTTTATTAGAAAGTACGTTGTGGGAGATTCTTAAAACAAATCAGTTCTAAGGTCATATCATTAAATGTTATCATATCATATCATATCATATATATACAGCCGGAAACAGGCCTTTTCGGCCCACCAAGTCCGTGCCGCCCAGCGATCCCCGCACATTAACACTATCCTACACCCACTAGGGACAATTTTTACATTTACCCAGCCAATTAACCTACATACCTGTACGTCTTTGGAGTGTGGGAGGAAACCGAAGATCTCGGAGAAAACCCACGCAGGTCACGGGGAGAACGTACAAACTCCTTACAGTGCAGCACCCATAGTCAGGATCGAACCTGAGTCTCCGGCGCTGCATTCGCTGTAAAGCAGCAACTCTACCGCTGCACTACCGTGCTGCCATATATGTTTATATATGTCTAAAAACATGATTTGGAATTCAAATGTACAATAGGAGTAAGTGTTTATGAATAGCCTCACTGAAAATGGTCCCTATACGTAACTGGAATGTGATACTCAATAAGCAATATTCATATACCAATAAGCTAAAGCAAATCCAGTCCATTTAAACTCTGATCATTGTTTTTAGTTTTCAATGGAGTTCTCATACATGGAACTAGATGCTATCAAAATTAGTTTCTGCTATGTTCGTTAGCTTCAAGTGAGGCCACAAGGAATAAAGATTTATAAAATAAGAACATAAGAATCAGGAGAAGGTATTAGCCATTTCATCCTTCACTCGTTGCTTTCTGTCCAAGAGCCAACTTTCTATCCATGTCATTATACAAACCCCAACTCCATGTGTCTCGACTTTAAGGATAATCTTCTAACATGGGACCTCAATGAAAGCTTTCCGAAAATCCAAATATACCAAATACACTGGGTCCCCCTTATCCATGCTTCCACCCACATCCTCAAAGGATTACAGTTGAGTAATCAGTAATCAATCGTAATTTCCCTGTCATTTTTCTGATCCTATTATTTTTTGCAAGGTGTTTTATTGTTACAAAGCTCATTATTGATTCCAACAATTTCCCTGCGGTGGACACAAGGCTAAATGGTTGGTGGTGTGACTCAGAATGGATGTGATGCAAGATTTCAGGAGGAATCAATGGATCTTTTTCTGGTGATCTCTCCCATTTTGGTTGTTCATGGAGTAATCAGTTATCCAATCAAAGAAGAGCTCTGAATGGATATGCAGAGAACAAAGGACCACCCAGGTGCAGGCTATCACACCCTGCAGGAATCTTGCAGTCGGTGAAAATTCATGTGCCTGTGTTGCCCGATACTGTCAGCACTATCAGTAAGTTTGCAGATGGCACTAAAGATATCGTGAATAGAGAAGGGTCTCGACCCGAAACGTCAACCATTCCTTCTCTCCAGGGATGCTGCCTGACCCGCTGAGTTACTCCTACTTTTTGAGTCTATCTTCGTGACTAGAGAAGATGGTTATCAAAAATTATAGCCAGGTCTTGATCAGTTAGGCAAATGGACTGTGGAATGGGTAATGAAGTCTTATGCAGATGGTGTGAGGTGTTACATTTTACTAAATCAAACCAGGGCAGGACCTATACAGTGAATAGCAGGGCTCTGGGGAGTGTTGTCAAGCGGATGGATCTAGGAATGCAAGTACGTAGCCAGACATTATTTAATACATTTGCCTGCGTTTGGCTCATATCCCTCTAGACCGTTACTATCCATATACGTTCATGTGTCTTTTAAACATTGTAATTGTCTCCATCACCACAATATCCTCTGGCAGCTTGTTCCACCACCCTCTGTGTGGATTACCCTCAGGGCCCCTTTAAATTGTTCCGCTCTCACCTTATCTATGTCCCTCATGATGTTATATACCTCTCTATGGTGACTCCTCAACCTCCTACGTTTCAGGGGGTGAAAAATCCCAGTTAATCCAGAGTCTCCTTATAACGCTAGCCTTCCTGTCCCAGTAACATCTTCGTAAATCTTTTCTGCACCCTTTCCAGCTCATTGGTTGATGCAAGCTGTGATGGCTGTACAGTTGGACTATCCAACAATGCTTTATCATGAAAGAATGATAGAGGTACAGAATTCATAAACTCAGTGGATGTAGTTCTTTCTTTATCATGGTTTTTTTTAAAGCAATGGGTGCAAACATAGAAAATAGGTGCAGGAGTAGGCCATTCGGCCCTTCGAGCCTGCACCGCCATTCAATATGATCATGGCTGATCATCCAGCTCAGTAACCTGTACCTGCCTTCTCTCCATACCCCCTGATCCCTTTAGCAAAAAGGGTCACATCTAACTCCCTCTTAAATATAGCCAATGAACTGGCCTCAACTACCTTCTGTGGCAGAGAATTCCACAGACTCACCACTCTCTGTGTGAAGAAATGTTTTCTCATCTCGGTCCTAAAAGACTTCCCCCTTATCCTTAAGCTGTGACCCCTGGTTCTGGACTCCCCCAACATTGGGAACAATCTTCCCGCATCTAGCCTCTCCAACCCCTTAAGAATTTTATATGTTTCTATAAGATCCCCCTTCAGTCTTCTAAATTCCAGCGAGTACAAGCCCAGTCTATCCAGTCTTTCCTCATATGTAAGTCCCGCCATCCCAGGGATCAATCTGGTGAACCTTCTCTGTACTCCCTCTAAGGCAAGAACATCTTTCCTCAGGTTAGGAGACCAAAACTGCACACAATACTCCAGGTGCAGTCTCACCAAGGTCCTGTACAACTGCAGCAGAACCTCCCTGCTCCTAAACTCAAATCCTCTTGCTATGAATGCCAACATACCATTCGCTTTCTTCACTGCCTGCTGCACCTGCATGCTTGCTTTCAATGACTGGTGCACCATGACACCCAGGTCACGTTGCATCTCCCCTTCTCCCAATCGGTCACCATTCAGGTAATACTCTGCTTTCCTGTTCTTGCCGCCAAAGTGGATAACCTCACATTTATCTACATTATATTGCATCTGCCATGCATTTGCCCACTCGCCTAATCTATCCAAGTCACTCTGCAGCCTCCTAGCATCCTCCTCGCAGCTAACACTGCCACCCAGCTTCGTGTCATCCGCAAACTTAGAGATGTTGCATTCAATTCCCTCGTCCAAATCATTAATATACACTGTAAATAACTGGGGTCCCAGCACTGAGCCTTGCGGTACCCCACTAGTCACTGCCTGCCATTCCGAAAAGGACCCGTTTATTCCTACTCTTTGCTTCCTGTCCGCCAACCAATTTTCTATCCACCTCAACACTGAACCCTCAATACCGTGTGCTTTAAGTTTGTACACCAATCTCCTATGTGGGACCTTGTCGAAGGCCTTCTGAAAGTCCAGATATAACACATCGACTGGTTCTCCCTTATCCACTCTACTAGTTACATCCTCGAAAAATTCTATACGATTCGTCAGACATGATTTGCCTTTGGTAAATCCATGCTGACTTTGTCCGATGATTTCACCACTTTCCAAATGTGATGCTATCACATCTTTAATAACTGACTCTAGCATTTTCCCCACTACCGATGTTAGGCTAACTGGTCTATAATTCCCCGTTTTCTCTCTCCCCCTCCCTTTTTAAAAAGTGGGGTTACATTAGCTACCCTCCAGTCCTCAGGAACTACTCCAGAATCTAAAGAGTTTTGAAAAATTATCACTAATGCATCCACTATTTCTGAGGCTACTTCCTTAAGCACTCTGGGATGCAGCCTATCTGGCCCTGGGGATTTATCTGCCTTTAATCCATTTAATTTACCTAACGCCACTTCCCGACTAACCTGGATTTCCCTCAGTTCCTCCATCTCATTAGACCCCCGGTCCCCCGCTATTTCCGGCAGACGGTTTATGTCTTCCTTAGTGAAGACAGAACCAAAGTATTTGTTAAATTGGTCTGCCATCTCCTTGTTCCCTATGATCAATTCACCTGTTTACGACTGCAAGGGACCTACATTTGCCTTAACTAATCTTTTTCTCTTGACATATCTATAAAAGCTTTTGCAGTCAGTTTTTATGTTCCTTGCCAGTTTTCCCTCATAATCTATTTTCCCTTTCCTAATTAAGCCCTTTGTCCTCCTCTGCTGGACTCTGAATTTCTCCCAGTCCTCTGGTATGCTACTTTTTCTGGCTAATCTGTATGCTTCATCTTTTGTTTTAATACTATCCTTGATTTCCCTTGTTAGTCACGGATGCACTACCTTTCCTGGTTTGTTCTTTTGCCAAACTGGGATGAACACTTGTTGTAGTTCATCCATGCGACCTTTAAATGCCTTCCATTGCATGTCCACCGTCAACCCTTTCAGCATCAATCGCCAGTCTATCTTGGACAATTCACGCCTCATACCCTCAGTTACCTTTCTTTAAGTTCAGAACACTTGTTTCTGTATCGACTTTGTCACTCTCCATCCTAATGAAGAACTCTACCATATTATGATCACTCTTGCCCAAGGGGCCTCGCACAACAAGACTGCTAACTAACCCTTCCTCATTACTCAATACCCAGTCTAGAATGGCCTGTTCTCTCGTTGATTCCTCGATATGTTGGTTTAGAAAACCATCTCTCAAACATTCCAAGAAATCCTCTTCCTCAGCACCCCTGCCAGTTTGGTTCACCCAATCTATATGTAGATTGAAGTCACCCATTATAACTGCTGCACCTTTAGTGCACGTATTTCTAATTTCCTGCTTGATGCCATACCCAACCTCACTACTGCTGTTAGGTGGCCTGTACACAACTCCCACTAGCGTTTTCTGCCCCTTAGTGTTTCGTAGCTCTACCCATATCGATTCCACTTCCTCCAAGCTAATGTCCTTCCTTTACACTGCTTTAATCTCCTCTCTAACCAGTAACGCTACCCCACCTCCTTTTCCTTTCTGTCTATCCCGCCTGAATATAGAATATCCCTGGATGTTGAGCTCCCAGCCTTGGTCACCCTGGAGCCATGTCTCCGTAATCCCAACTATATCATAATCATTAATAACTATCTCCACATTTAATTCATCCACCTTATTACGTATACTCCTTGCATTGAGACACAAAGCCTTCAGGCTTGTTTTTACAACTCTCTTACCCCTTATACAATTATGTTGAAAAGTGGCCCTTTTTGATTTTTGCCCTGGATTTGTCTGCCTACCACTTTTACTTTTCACCTTGCTACCTGTTGCTGCTACCCTCATTTTACACCCCTCTGTCTCTCTGCTCCTGCTCCCATCCCCCTGCCACATTAGTTTAAATCCTCCCCGACAGCACTAGCAAACACTCCCTCTAGGACATTGGTTCCATTCCAGCTCAGGTGCAGACCGTCCTGTTTGTACTGTTCTCAGAAGTTCTCAAAAACATAGGTAAACTAGTTCTGATAAGACACTTTGCCAATACAAGCAAAACTCCTAGTAATGGCTGTCATGTTGACAATGCAAATATGTGCCGTGCATAATTCATCTAAAATCAGTCTTCTGAGAACAGTAGAATAACAATTAGATGTCCTATTTCAAACAGCCTTGGTCTGTTGACAACTTAAACCTGCAATTGTATAAAGGCTCCAAGTCGTCGTTTGGACAATTGGCCAAGCTGGTCTACCCTCTCAGAGTTCCCTCACCTCTATCGTGAAAGCCCCCCAGGCACAGGCACATGGCTGAAGATCTTTTTCATCACGTTACTCATCTCTGTCATACTGATTTAAGAAAATCCGGTCTCCAGATGCATTGCCCCTGACAGGTTGAAATAGGAATAAAGCTTCCATTAATCGTGGAGTAGGACCCCTCAGTCAGAGCCCGTCTCTATCTCCTCTTTTACTCTCTGATCAATCTTTGTCTCTTCTTCCTCTGCTGCTGGTCAGGCTGGAGCCCATCTGAGCCATACATAACTTGAATCATTTATTCTGATAGATCTCCAACAGGTGACCAACTGACCCAATTGATTTCTCTGCAACACTTTTATAAGAGATCATTTTATCAGAGAAGAAGAATTTTTACTGTGTGATCATGAAACACGAAAATACATCTTGGATTTGCAGCAATTTGTAATTGTGCCACTGATAGTTGTTCATGCATGTCTACAATACATTTGATGCTGCAACCAAACATGAGAATCTGCTCCTGGTGAAAATAATCCTGTAATGATTTTATGAGAATGAGAAAATCAAAGGGACTCAACTTTCGAATGCAATCCAATGGAGCACGTATCTAAGATGATCAGTTAATCAGTTTGGCAATATTTCCAGAACATGCACCATCCACAAAATGTGAATATTAATTAGCAGAACTATTTTACAATTATTTTGTGCAGATATCCTAATGTTATAATCCTAAGTGTTCATGCCTCATTGATGAATAAAGGTGTCTTATAAGTAATTGATCCTACCACTGAGCATGTAATGCCACGACCGCATCAATTATCTCTGCATCAATAAAATAAGCAAAACAAAAACAGTTCTAAGGTACACAGTAGAAGTCTGTGCTTTAGGCAGCACTTTTACTAATAGATTGTTCATACATCTATCTGATGAATTTTGAATGCAGTATCCTGGCTATTGCTAGTAATGTGCAGACAATGACCAATAAATTTGTTGCTCCAATGTTTTATTTATTCAATTATAACAGTATAACAGAGCTTTATTTGTCGTTCGGTACCGAAGTACCGAACGAAACTACATAGCAGTCATAGAAAAAAAGAACACAAGACATATAACCCCAACACAAACGTCCATCACAGTGACTCCAAACACCCCCTCACTGTGATGGAGGCAACAAAACTTCCACTCTCTTCCCCACGCCCACGGACAGACAGCTCGTCCCCGACCGACCCGCACAGTCCCCGCAAGGGGATGGAAGTCCCCCCGGCCGTATCGCACCGGGCGCTGAAACGTCTCGCGGCCGAGCCGGGCGATGAAAGGCCCCGCGACCAAGCTTTGCGCAGCTAAGTCCCGTGGTCGAGCCGCACCAGCGATGTAAAGTCCCGCAGCCGAGCCGCACCGGGCGATGTTAAGTCCCGCAGCCGAGCCGCACTGGGCGATGTAAAGTCCCGTGGTCGAGCCGCACCAGCGATGTAAAGTCCCGCAGCCGAGCCGCACCGGGCGATGTTAAGTCCCGCAGCCGAGCCGCACCGGGCGATGTAAAGTCCCGTGGTCGAGCCGCACCAACGATGTTAAGTCCCGCGGCCAAGCCGCACCGGGCGATGTTAAGTCCCGCGGCCGAGCTGCACCGGGCGATGTAAAGTCCAGCGGCCGAGCCGCAACGGGCGATGTTAGGCCCCGCAGCCGAGCCGCACCCCGCGCCGTGAGGAAGAGAAAAGTTTCCCCCACCCCCCCCCCACCCACACCACCACCCCCCACACATACACAACCAAAAAAAATACAAAAACCATCCTGTGGTGTATTATGATAAGAATCGACGAGTGAGACAGGTTAGCATACAACATATGGCTGCTTTACTTCAACACCACCAGAGAGTGTAATCAGGTATCCCACAATGCTTTATACCCGGAAGGCTCAGCTGCCAAAACACAAAACTCAAAATGGTAAATACACCACATTACCCCCTTTTTAAAATGAAGGTAATCTTAAATAACTGAAATTAGCAAGTGCCTTATTACTAACAATAACCATCCCCAAAATTACTACTATGCAAAGTTACTTGTTATCACTAGAGACCCTCTTGTAGTTTTAACAAGTCTCAGTCCATCTGTGTGTTCATATTAATGAAAACAACTTAAACAACTAAACAGTCCTTCATGCCGAACATTTCCCCTTTTAAAAAAAAAAATGAAGCTTAAGGGACATAGCGGTCTGGAGGCTTCCTGACCCTTGATGATCGGCGTGGACTCAGCGGCGCAGCAGCTGCAGCTGTACGGTCCACAGTCCCTGGCTCGCTGCATGATGACATGTCCTCCGGCTGTGCGGGTTGGCTCGGTGCAGAAGTGTCAGTGGTTGAGTTTTCAGTGTCCTGATCCAGTCCATCTCCCATGGCTCTGAATCTCAGCTGATCTCCATGTCTCCTGTAGGTGATGTCGGTGTCTCCTCCTTGTACTTTGTAAGACACCGGTCCTGTTTGATCCACTATGACTCCAGGAATCCATTTGTGTCCTCCCCCAGCCGTATTGTATAAATACACTGGGTCATCCACTGAGAAACACCTGTCTGCTGCACGGAGGTCATGGTGAAACTTCTGCTTGTACTGTTTTTTACGAACAGCGGCTGCTGTGTCCGGACGGATGAAATCCAGACGGGTGCGCACGTGTCTGTTCAGAAACAGGTCAGCAGGTGACTGACCAGTAGTGCACTTTGGTGTGGTGCGATACTGCATCAAAAAGATGGAGACCCTGTCCTCCACATCCATTGCGGTGTGTGTCAGCTTTTTCATTCCACCCTTGAATGACTGAACGTACCGTTCTGCCAGGCCATTCGAGGCAGGGTGACCAGGAGCACTTGTAGAATGAAGGATTCCATTCTGCTGCATGAAGTTTTTAAACTCCTCTGACGTGAACTGCGTTCCATTATCCGTGACAATGTGCTCCGGCACTCCATAAGCTGCAAACAGTCTTCTCAGTCGTGTGATAGTGGCTTGTGATGTGATGCTAGACATTTTAAACACCTCCAACCACTTGGAGTAAGCATCCACCACCAACATGAAAGTGTGTCCCAAAAATGGACCAGCAAAGTCTATGTGTAGTCTTTTCCAGCTCTGGCCAGGAAATTCCCATGGATGCAAAGGCACCTGACGAGGCATCCTTTGCTCCAATTGACATGACTCACATGCTCTGCAAACTTGCTCCACCTCTGCATCAACTTTAGGCCACCATACGTACTTGCGTGTTAGTGCTTTCATTTTCACAATTCCTGGATGGCCAGAATGCAGCTCCTTTAAAACAGTTTTTCTCAACTTTTCAGGAATCACCACTCTGGTGCCCCACAGGACACATCCTCGCTCTATTGAAAGTTCACATCTACGCGTGTGGAAAGCTTTCAGAGTCTCATCCACTTCAGCAGGCCAGCCATCCATGACAAATTTCAGCACCTTTGACAACACGTTGTCTGTGCGTGTTGCACGTGCCACTTGGTCTGCGTTCAGTGGAGCCTGCTCAAGATGTTCAGTTAACAGTGTGTATACGCTGTCAGTGATGGCTGTGGTCCCTGCGTCGTTTGTGTCAGGCAGCGGAACTCTTGAGAGGCCATCTGCATTACCATGTTTCCCTGAGGCACAGTACTCAATGTGATAATCATAGGCAGAGAGAATTATTGCCCATCTTTGGATTCGAGCTGCAGCCATGGTAGGCAGGCTTTTGTGTTCTCCAAACAGTGTTAGCAGGGGTTTGTGATCAGTCACAAGTTTGAATTTCCTCCCCCACAGGAATTGGTGAAACTTCTTTACACCAAAAATGAGCGCCAGTCCCTCTTTCTCAATCTGAGAATATTTCTTCTCAGCAGGGGATAATGTGCGTGATGAGAAGGCGATGGGGCGCTCCTCCCCTGTAGGCATTTTGTGTTGTATGACAGCTCCAATGCCATACGCTGAGGAGTCACAGGCCAGAGTGAGAGGAAGCTTTTGGTCATAGTGCACCAGGATCTTGTCACTTGTGAGCAGCGATTTGCACTTGTCAAAAGCTTTCTGCTCTCGACTTTTCCACTCCCACGACACCTGGTCTTTCAGCAACCTGTACAGGGAAGCAAGCACGGTGCTTTGGTTGGGCATGAACCGTCCATAATAATTCACTAGTCCCAAGAAAGCTCTCAGCTCTTTCACACAGGTGGGGGCTGGTGCATCCTTTATTGCTCTGACTTTCTCCGGTGACGGCTGAATGCCCTGGCTGTTTAACACATGACCCAAGTATTCGATTTGTTTCTTTCCAAACTCACACTTTGCGTCCCTGACTCTCAGTCCGCTCTCCTGCAGTCTCTGTAGCACTTTATGCAGGTTTTGCAGATGCTCTCGTTCAGTTTTTCCTGTGATGAGGAGATCATCCAGATACACCACTACATCCAGATCTTTCATGAGGTTCTCCATGATTCTTTGGAAGATGGAGGGTGCTGCGCTCACACCAAAAGCCAGTTTGTTATAGACAAATAAGCCTCGGTGTGTGTTAATGGTCAACAGTTTTTTTGATTCTTCCTCCAGAAGTACCTGCTGGTACGCTGAGGCGAGGTCAATCTTTGAAAACACCTTTCCTCCACTGAGGGTTGCCATCAGCTCCTCTATCCGTGGCAATGGATAAGTCTCTGTAGTGGCAGCTTGGTTTACAGTGAGTTTGTAATCTCCACACAGACGGATGGTATGGTCCTTTTTTTCAACCGGAACAACGGGTGCTGCCCATTCACTATGTTTGACTGGAGTAATTATATTGGCCTTTTCCAGTCGGTCCAATTCAGCCTCCACTCGTGCTTTCATGGCAAATGGCAGTGGACGGCTTTTGCAAAACTTTGGGCGGGCCCCTGGTTCCACCAGAATTGTTGCTTTGACATCACGCAGAGTGCCAAGTTCATCTTTAAACACTTCAGCGTGTAACTCCAGTACATCCTGTATTGATGTCAGGTGAGGCATCTCCTTAATATGCTTTATGTCTTCCTGATAAGACTTGTCACTGGCATGTTTAATTTCTTTCCAGTTTAAGGTGAGCTTTTTTAACCAGTTCCTTCCACACAAAGCTGGTCCTGCTCCCTTTACCACAATCATTGGTAGCTGCTCACTCTGACTCTCATATTTGACAGTGGCTTCAAACTGTCCCAACACAGGAATAACCTCCCCTGTGTATGTCTTCAGTGTGACTTCAGCAAGCCCTAGTGGTTGCTTTAAAAAGGTGGTCTGAAACAGCTCCTCTGAGATAATGCTCACGGCAGCTCCGGTGTCAATTTCTAGTTTGACTTCTTTGCCATTAACCACAAAACATGCCCGGTATGCTTGTTTACAGTTGTTGCCATTTACTAATGAAAACATTGGCAACACTATTTCCTCCGCCTCCACATACTTTGTGTTTTTATCAGTCTGTCGTTTATATCTGCTCTGTGTCGGTGCCGCCGCCACTTTTCCTCTGCATGCCCTTTTAATATGCCCGGTTTTACCACAGTTGTAACACTTTGCATCTTTAAAGCGACACACCTGTGGGCTGTGATTTCTGCCGTTACATCTATGGCAGTTCCTCCCCGTTTGCTTAACCGTGTGCGCATCCACTTTATGCACTTGGTTCGGACGTACCTCGTGTCCCCGCAGCTGCTGCGTGTCTCTCTCCGCAGTCTCCATGCTGAGGGCGATTTCAAATGCCCGTGCAAAAGTCAGGTTGGACTCCGACAACAGCCGTCGCTGGCTTGCCTCATTACAAATCCCACTGACAAAACGGTCCCGAAGCGTCTCGTTCAACGTCGCTCCAAACTCACAGTTAACTGCACACTGTTTCAGCTCCGCAACGTAACTGGTCACAGACTCATCCGCCCGCTGGTTGCATCGGTTAAAGCGGAATCTCTCCGCAATAAGCAACGGCTTGGGTTCAAAATGAGTCTTTAAAATGTTCACAATGTCATCGTAGGACTTATCTTTTGGCTTCAGCGGCTGCACCAGGTTCCTTAACAGACCATATGTAGATGCTCCCATCACACTTAACAGAGTAGCTACTTGCTTCTCCACTGCAATGTCGTTAGCCTCAAAAAACTGCTCTAAACGTTCCACATACGCCGACCAAGACTCTGTCTTCGGGGCGAACTCCCCTATGGAACCTATGATAGGCATTTTCTGCTTGTTTTATCCTCGTCGCCAACTTTAACTGTGGTGTATTATGATAAGAATCGACGAGTGAGACAGGTTAGCATACAACATATGGCTGCTTTACTTCAACACCACCAGAGAGTGTAATCAGGTATCCCACAATGCTTTATACCCGGAACTACGGCAAGGCTCAGCTGCCAAAACACAAAACTCAAAATGGTAAATACACCACACATCCCAACACACAACAACAAAAAAAAGGAAAAAAGACGAACAGACTGCTAGCGAGCCGCTGCCGTTAGGCGCCGCCACTGCTATTTGACTTTGAGAAGGTGGTGTTAGATCCCTGCTTGAATGCTGCATTCCTTGAGGTGTGGGTACATTCAAAATGGTGTTAGGGAGGGAGATCTACGATTTTGACACAGCGTTGATGAAGAAACTGCAAATTATTTCCATGTCCAGAAGATGTACGGATTGGAGGGCAACTTCCAGGTGGTGGTGTTGATGCTTTCGATGGCCTTGTCCTTCAAGTTGGTAGAGGTAGTGGGTTTGGAAGGCTCTGTCTAAGTAGTCTTGGTGAGTTGCTGCAGAACATGCTGTAGATGGTACAAGCAGTTGCCTCTGTATGTTAGATGTGGAATGTGTGAATGGTTGTGTGTGGGGTACCTATCAAGCAGGCTGTTACGTCCTGTATCGTGTAATGCTTCTTGAGCTATGTTGAAGCTGCAATCATTCATGCAAGTGGAGAATATTCCATCACACTCCTGACTTGAGCCTTGTAAATGAAAGACAGGCTTTGGGAGTTACTCGGCATAGGATTCCTAGATTCTGACCTGTTCTTATAGCCACATTGCACATACAGCTGCTCCTGTTTAGTTCTGGTCTATGGTAATGCCTAATATGTTGGAAGTGGGCGTTGCCATCAGAGATGGCAATGCCTTTGAATGTCAGGAGTGACAGCTAGATTTTCTCTTGGTGGATAGTGCATTGCCTGGCCCTAGTGTGATGTGAATGTTCCATACCACCTATCAACCCAGGCCTGGATATTGTCAGACTTTGGATGTGGATGTGGACTTATTTCACAAGATGATCAACATAATCAAAATGATTGTTATCAATTTTTACATGTGAATGTTTTCTTCATTAATCAATAAAAATTGAGATCTCTATATCACTTCACAGAATAGCAAGGAGCAAATCAAAAATATTTTGCCTAAATTTTATATTTTAGAATGATAAAATTACATTGTTTATGACTCGCATTGTGCCCTGTTGCTCAGAAATTGAAGACTTGTTAAGAGAGATTTCATGGGAGCATCCTGATGAGACATTGACTGGTCACCAAGAAGTTATGCCTTGGTTTGGGATAGACTCTTAAAAAGGAAAACAAACCATAAAGGAATAGTGGAAATATATATAAAGTTCCTCTCTGACCCCCTCATGAGATAGAAGCTAATCTATAAGACCATATTAACTATCGTTCACACACCCAAGAACTAGCCTAGTTTAATTGAAATTGTAACTTTTGTTTTTTTCTTTCAGATTCTGTCTGCCTTGTTTATTTCTACGAGTATAATTCAAAAGCAGTGAAATTGAAGTAGACCATGGTAGTTAAGACACAATACTGGTATTGATACACTGAGCCAAATGGGTTTCTATATTTTAATTTAATTGATCAATTTAAATCTTTTCAGCTTAGATTTTCAGTGTTTATAGTTTGTATTTTTTCAGTTAATTAAATTACAATTAAATATGCTTTTAAATAAATAACGTATGTTAAACTCAATAGACCTTGTGGACTACATCCACAGATCTGTAATAGATCTTCACAGATATTTTACTATGTAATAAGGTTCGACTATATATTTGGTACCTTGTCCAACTACTGTTTCTTCTCAAGGTCATTGACTGCCATCATGGGAAGATCAGCCACTATCAATGCAATGGAATGAATGTTGAAAACTAGAAAAAGAAACAAATGTTTGGACTCTCGAGTATTGAATTCTGTGCCACTATTTATAACCAACAACCAATGGACATGTGATTAAAAGGAATCAAATTCTCTCTTTTACAGCACACTTTACAAGGGGTTCATGAACATCCATTTTGAGTCCAAATTTTCTAATTGTACAGATTTTATTTCCTGTTGACAAGTTTGCAAATGAAGTGCAGGCTAACTTATGGTCTATTTGCTTTCCTGGTATTTAATCAATAATGTACAGAATATTTTAATGATAACACACAGCTTTATTATAATTCTCAATTCATGTTATTGACAATTGAAAGATAAACTTGCTTTTGCTATGAAATGATAAAACCTAACTTCATCACACTATTTTTTACACAAAAACATTTACATTTGCTTAATTTAAAGGGACATTATTTGTGGATTGTAATATTTCAAATATTACACAAACATTGAAATGATACTGATGTTTCCAATTCTTGATGAATAGTGTGATGTTCATTTCTCTTTCAACTTGTTGCAATTTTGACCACTATTTTTCAGTCTTTAACACTACGTTTTTGTGACAGTGCTATAATATGCTCACAAGTTGCAGAATAATTAGTTAGTATTGTCTTAAACAGTGTTTGGATAAGCTGGTATTTGTGTTATTTGAGGGAGCATGTTTTAGATGCACACATAGAAATCACACTGCCAGGTGTGGCTTTTGCATGATTCGGTCTATTCTGTGGGATGGTACATACAATTGCCACATTTCCCTAAATGGAGGTGCAGGGGAGGGGGGGTTAATAAATGTTTTCTGATATTCTGATGTGTACATAGAAAATTAAACATTCATGAGTTTAGTGATGAGATTAAAACCTCCTTACACAGCAACTCTTTAGTAA
Organism: Rhinoraja longicauda; assembly: GCF_053455715.1. Classification (NCBI taxonomy): domain Eukaryota; kingdom Metazoa; phylum Chordata; class Chondrichthyes; order Rajiformes; family Arhynchobatidae; genus Rhinoraja; species Rhinoraja longicauda. The sequence goes on along the minus strand of NC_135984.1, from coordinate 15,547,177 downwards.
GAAACTCTATAAACAGAAGAAAATAAAGAGCATCGGAATAATATTCAGTACATTCTCTACTAAATCATTGCTACAAACCTGATACAAGATCAAACTTCCTTCCGTCAGTTGCAAATCAAAACTCTGTGCTAATTGGGGCAGTTCAGCTCTTCCAACACGCTGGATGTAGTACTTTTTTTTCAACAGTGCAGTTACAAGTTAATTGCTCCATACCAAGATCTTCTACTGATCAACTCAGTAAGTACTTCAAGGATATTAACCTCTCAATGCATCTTTAATAAAAACAGAAACATTTTTTAAGACTCAGTAGGCCAGATTGTATCTGGTCTGAAACACATTCCTTCCTTTTCTAATGGTAGTCATTCTATCTCCTTACTGCTCATAGAACCATAATCAGAAAGTATTAACCCATTCCTGTTTTTTCCTTTGCTACCATATCAATGTGCTTGGATATTCTGTCTCCCAAGTTGAATGCAGTATACAGAGCATGAACAGACCTGCGAAAGGTTTGTATAATTATCCAAACACAGCCTAGGGCAAATTATATAAAATATTTGCAATGAATAAATTGTTAGTTTGGAATTAGATAATTAGAAGAGTAGATATATAAGAGTCATACAGCCTGGAAATATTCTAACCAACTTGTCCACACTGACCAAGATGTCCATCTATGTTAGGCCCACTTACACGCATTTGACCCATAGATGTGCTATTGTCTCTGGTCCAAACCTTTCCTGTCCACGTACTGTTTAATTTCCCTTAAATGTTGTTATTGTACCTGCTTCAACCACTTCCTCTAGCAGCTCAGTCATGAGTGTCACCTTTTGCATGACACAGTTGCCCTTGGGGTTCCCATTAAATCTTTCCACTCTCATCTTAAATCTACGGCCTTTAGTTCTTCATTCCCACTCTGAGAATAAGAATGTGTGCATTCACACTATGTCCCTCATGATTTTATACACCTTTGTAAGATCACCTCATATCTCTCATTAGATCTCTCTGGAGTCAATACAAGATGTATTATTCTAATACATTATAGGACAGTTATGATTCACCTCTACATAGCAAACCATTTAAAGCTTTTTCTTAAATCTGATGGAATTTTTCTGACTCCTTAAATGAACGTTCAGTAATGAATTGTTATCAAACATTAAGAGCATGTGAATTATTTAAGAGAACTGAGAATTTTTATTGCAACAGCAGGCAACCTTTTTCTTTAATCTGTTCCAGTCTGCTTTAGATCTATTAAAGCCTGACTGACGCACCCTTTCTACATTCTACAAGCAGTAGTTGGTTACAACGGCTCAAAAATCTCTGACCAAACGTGAATCTTTCCCCTTTCGTAATATTCAACAATGAGTTAACAAACTGAAATTTCTATACTCAAAATTGAATAATGGCAATACTTTTGGCTAACTACACTATTTATAACTTGGTGTTTTTTACAAAAATATTCGTTGTGAATAGATGCAAATCATTTTCTAATTCAGAATTAGAAAATGGTGATATAGTAAAATCTCAAAACTATTTTTGAATAAGTACTACAAAGTTATTTGGGAGTTCAGTTATCGATTAAACTCTTAGGCTAAACATATCCAAAATCTTGCTGGTAACATAACTTAAAAACATGAAGAAAAATATTCAATTTTATAAACATTTCATAATCTGGCTGTATCACAAAGTCCTATATGTAGACCTTGTCATTAATGATTTTTTTGCCTTCCAAATTAATTGACTCTTGTCAGTAATTGATGCAAATTGTTATCAGAAATAGGAAATTACCATGTTTTTTTGTCAAATTCAGATTAAGCAGCATCATACGATTATTTGATTGAAATCTGCTTACTGAATAATGTTATGGGGAATAATTAGATGTATATATACAGATATATACAATATTAAAGTTTAAAAAGACATGCAATTGAATAGATTTTCTGCAATATTTATTAGTTTACTTGTTAATTTGCAAGTTGTAATAACGTCTCTGCCTCCAAAATGGAGACTGGCTGTGTCATTATTTTGTTGTAATCTTCAATATTTTGTCTTACAGGGTAATCACTTAAACACTTGGGCAACACTTGGGTTTATGTCCTGCCTTGCCAGTTTAAAAAAAAGAGTACGTGAAAAAAGAGATCTGGAAATATGGAATAGTCACAAGTCATATTGTTCTTTTCTGTTTCTCTCTTTTCCAAGTGATAATCTTCATGTTCTTCAACTATTTTCATGGCATTATTTCTAATTTATTTTTGTAGGTCAATTACTGCTATTTGAAAAATTCGTTAGAATTAGACAAAATAGGCCCCTCGATACAAATTATTCAATTAATTCAACAACAGTTCAACAGAGCTTTATTTGTCATTCGGTACCAAGGTACCGAACGAAACTACATAGCAGTCACACACAAAAAAGAACACAAGACACATGACCCCAACACAAACGTCCATCACAGTGACTCCAAACACCCCCTCACTATGATGGAGGCAACAAAACTTCCACTCTCTTCCCCACGCCCACGGTCAGACAGCTCGTCCCCGACCGACCCGCACAGTCCCCGCAAGGGGATGGAAGTCCCCGCGGCCGAGCCGCACCGGGCGCTGAAACGTCTCGCGGCCGAGCCGGGCGATGTTAGGCCCCGCGGCCGAGCCGCACCGGGCGATGGAAGGCCCCGCGGCCAAGCCGCACCGGGCGATGTTAAGTCCAGCGGCCGAGCTGCACCAGCGATGAAAAGTCCCGCGGCCGAGCCGCACCGGGCGATGTTAGGCCCCGCGGCCGAGCCGCACCGGGCACTGTTAAGTCCGGTGGCCGAGCCACACCAGCGATGTTAGGCCCCGCGGCCGAGCCGCACCGGGCACTGTTAAGTCCAGCGGCCGAGCCGCACCAGCGATGTTAGGCCCTGCGGCCGAGCCGCACCGGGCGATGGAAGGCCCCGCGGCCAAGCCGCACCGTGTTAAGTCCAGCGGCCGAGCCGCGCCGGGCGATGTTAAGTCCAGCGGCCGAGCCGCACCGGGCGATGGAAGGCCCCGCGGCCAAGCCGCACCCCGCGCCATGAGGAAGAGACCTAAAAGAGAAAGGTTTCCCCCACCCCCCCCACCCACACCACCACCCCCCCACCCACACCACCACCCTCCCCACCCACACCACCACCCCCCACACATACTCAACCAAAAAACAAAAACAAAAACATCCCAACACCGACACACAACAAAAAAAAAGGAAAAAAGACGAACAGACTGCTAGCGAGCCGCAGCCGTTAGGCGCCGCCACTTCCGCTACTCCAACAATTGCAACGAAACCCAAATAATCAATCAAAAATATGGTAGGAAGTGCTAATTGGAAACTTGGTGTTATTAAGGTAATATAGGTTTGAAATAGGAAACAGAATATATAAGCGCTAAGTATTAGTATCAAGCAGTCTGAGGTCCCAAACTTGCAATGTCTACCACATAAAAGGCCATGGCACCAAACCTTTGGAAACAGCATCATTAACATTTTCTTATTTTGGCTACAGACCATTTTGACTTTGACACATTTTCCCATTCTTAAATTGTTACTGGATCAAAATTTAAGAACTAACTAACTAACATCACTCTCGGATTATTTTCACAGGACTGTAATGGCTCAAGAAGGCAACTCAAACTCTTGAGATACCCATATTCCCTAAATGAATTAAGATGAAGGTATCAGTTGAATGTTAACACAAAGACGCCCCTTAACCCAACCTCGGAGTATATTTGTGGGATGATAGGATAATGTTTATTTCCTTGTTTCCCAACTTCACATAACTGTGCTATTGTAAAGTATGATTGGGCCATACATAGATCTGTCGATAGAAAAGCATGGCAAAGATCAATGAATCAAACCCATTTTTTTAACACACCTCTATGTACCTAATTGAATGTTAAATGAAGATCCAAAATTGATCGTACATGTTTAATGTCAGAAAAACATTGACATATAGGTAGGAAAGAAACAAATTATTCAGCATGTGTAGCTCATGACTAAAAGGATTTGATAATGACCATCCTTTTTCATTGTTAGTAGCGCATTGAGGGCTTCCAGCAGTAATTTATTTATTCAGACCCAGCTTATCAAGGTTGCATAATAAAATAAAGCTCATTAAATTCAACCAAAAAAATCATTTATGATTTTATAAATGAGAAGTACAAATTATGACAGTCTGAAATAGAGTGGATAGGAGGCGTTGGTTTCCCCTAGCAAGGAAGTGAATAATTAGGGGTTACAGATTTAAGGATAAGTGGGGAGTTAAGAACATCCCATCCAGAGCAGCGTCACCACATGTATAATGGATCAAGGAAGCAGCTCACCTTCTTGAGATACGTACTTCCCATAAATTAATTAAGATGAAGATATTATTGAGTCCAAAACTCACTGCCTGAAAGGACGACAGTGACTGAAATTATCAAAAAGCTGGGTCAGCACTTGATATGTTTGTTATGAAGCAAGAACTAGGAAGGAGAATTCGGCTGGATTAGTTTGCACAGGATGTGCAAAATGCAGTAAATTTCTATGATAAATTCAGAGGAGGAAAAGAAAAAAACTGTACCTTCATTGCTCAAGCCACAGATTGCTTCTCCTAGTAATGATACAGAGTTGCTTTTATGCCAGTTGATTCCACTTTGTAACTCAATAACTATCTTGGCTCTGGAAAGGGGATTGCAAAAAAGTCAAACAGTGGGAATTGCAAAAAAGTCACAAGTAACAAAATATATTTCAGAATTGATTTGCGATACGATACGATTAAACTTTATTCATCCCCGGAGGGAAATTACCATTAAGCCCAACAAAATTAAAAAACAATCTAATGAACATTGTAGTCAGTCTTTGAAAGGTTTTTATGGCTATTTCGGTAGGGTTCAGTAAATATAAAATGAATCATGAGAAATGTCTTTTGAAATTACATTTATATTTTTGCTTCACTGCCAACATATATTTAACTTACCCTGTCTCAGAGAATGCATCAATATAAGACCTATAGCATTCTTCTAACACCTATTAATTCAAATCAACTCAATTTTGTATTCAGTTCTTTATGTGGATTGTCTAGTGACAACTTACCATTGTCTGCACCATTACTCGATCACCATGGCAACTGTCAAATGCCATTTGATTGCTGATAAAAGAAATGAAGCACTTAAATTCAGGAGAACCATATAGATCTTAGTTTCATTGTGCATGCTTGTCTTTTAGAGCATCATTTTTGAATCGTTAAGTGCAGATATTAATTACCCCAGTGGGAAATACAGCTTTATGGAGCTGATAGTGCTGGTCACAAGGAAGCCGAGAAGTGTCCTAGGATCAGGTTTCTTTAGCTACTCAAACGAATACATAAAATTTATTGGAGTGTACCTTCTGAAATTGCCACTCATCACCAGCTGCTTCAGTTTCCTCCCACGGGTCAGCTTGCTGTTTAAATGGCAATCACTTCAAAGGATGTGTTGAGAATTTTCCAACAGAGACACATTGAGGTGAAATGTCTGGTTGCACTATATTGATATAAGATCTCAGGTGTACAATAAAAACCCACGGAGCTAAGTATAATGATTCATTCCATCAGTTGTCACAATCAGGTATACAGGGCGGCACAGTGGTGCAGTTGGTAAAGCTGTAATCGCACAGTGCCAGAGACCTGGGTTCAATCCTGACTGTGGGTGCTGTCTGTATGGAGTGTACACATTCTCCCTGTGACCATGTGGGTTACCTCCAGGTGCTCTGCTTTCCTCCTGTATCCTAAAGACCTGTATGTTTGTAGGTTAATTGGCTTCTATAAATTGCCCTTTGTGTGTAGGGAGTGGATGTGAATGTGGGATAATATCAAACTAATGTGATCAATGGACAGCAAGGACTCAGTGGGCTGAACCTCTTTCCATGCTGTATCTTTCAATCAATCAATACCAGCCAAAGGATGTTATTTCTGGATGCTACTAAACAAGATTTATCTCCAAACTATTATTTGAGTCATTTAGATATTTCAGTTCACCATCTATCCATAGTGCAAAATTCAATTGCAACACAATGCTGCATTTTGATTAATGAAATCCTAGTTAATTACCTTTTACGGCTTAAGATTTGCACTTTACTCTGAAGAGAACAACAGTTACTGCCATAACATTCTTAAAATAACAATGATCAACCAGCCAAATCACTCGAATGCAGTAAAATAACACAAACTATGCACGTTTTATCTTTACACTAATCCTTTGATGTAGCATGTCATTCCTGTGTATATTCAATTGGACTGTATGATTGTATGCTTCTTTGAGATAAACCAGCCCTCAAATGTTACAAATAAAACCATTTTAGAACAGATGGGTCACGTTAAATTAAAACATTCTTCGGATTGGAAGGACAAAGAGGATCAGCCCTCTGCTAAAAAAAAATTGCTTTTCCTGATGAATTCAGAATTGTTATTATAAGTCAATCTGTGTCACTGTTTGTCATTTACTCATTGGGGTTTGAAGTGATGGTGCTTTCAACCAAGGGTTCTTGAGCCCAACAATGCAGAAAAGTGCAAAAAGTGCCCCACTCCCACAACCCACACCAACTAACGGATAAGATATTGATCCACTTAAAGTGTGAACCAAAAATGTAATTTTGCATGTTTCCCTTAAACTAACACGTTCCCTTGCTAACTGGTATACAAGCATTAACTTCTAATCCGTGAAAGGATAAATTGGGTAATCAGTTAAGGATATTCCATTTTTACATTATACTTAAATATATAAAACATATAATGTAGTATTTTTAATGTTGTTTTAAGGAGAATCTATGGAGTTCCATGGTCTTAGGCTATGATGAGACCAGGCACAACATTGAATAGTGCAACAGCTTGAGAGACTGGGTAGTTTAATCCTTCTCCAATTACTTGTTTTTCTCGTTAAATATTATTCACTGATTTTGATTTAGACAATATAAATTTTTAAAAACATTTATCCATGTGAGAGAGTGACCGGGGGCTCAGGCCAATATTTTATTGATAACCAGACTGGAGTTTGCAAAAAGGCACCATATATCACCAGGAGCTTTTACTTCATTTGGGACTTTGAAAGCTGATGCATCAGCCAAAAGACTCATACATGTTGCGGCATGATGTCACAGTGGAGGGCGGCATGGTGGCGCAGCGGTAGAGTTGCTGTCTTACAGTGCTTGCAGCACCAGAGACCCGGGTTCGATCCCGACTACGGGGTGCTGTCTTGTATTACCAGGAGTTTGTACATTCTCCCTGTGACAGCGTGGGTTTTCCTCTGAGATCTTCAGTTTTCTCCCACACACCAACGACGTACTGATTTGTAGGTTAATTGGCTTGGTTCTAAGTGTAAATTGTCCCTAATGTGTGTAGGATAATGTTAATGTGCTGGGATCGCTGGTCTGTGCAGACCCGGTGGGCCAAAGGGCCTGTTTCCAAGCTGTATCTCTAAACTAAACTAAACGAAGACAAGTAATTAAATATTTCCAAGAGGACTATAACATAACATTAAATAAATCCAAAGAACATGCATAACAATGTTTCTTACTTTGAATGCTCAGAATATATTCTATTTGACCTAATTTTTCTTTTTCTTTGAAAACCCTGCTGGATACAATCATTGAAGATACCATCAAAGACAACTAGTTTATGCTGTATTACATGTTTATCATGTAATGTTCCATTTTCTCCAAATGGTTTATGTTAAAGCAATTTTATCTACCGTGGCTGGAGTCCAAAGGTGCCTGAAGTACATGTTCTTAGGTCTTTTCCTAATTAGCAAAGTGGTGAGATGAAGAAGCTTCAGAGAAAATTCCTGGGAACAAGTTTCCACCCCGATCCTATTTGAAATGAAAGTACATTTAGAAAGTCATTATATTACTTTGTTTGGATTATGATTCATGAATATGGAGCTTGAGCAATATACAATTAATATCATCTGGAAATCATCTCCAGATATCTACGTGCACATATAGGACTAGATGTTGCAGACAATGGTGTTGAAATAATGCTCACCACTGATTGAGTTATGAACTATACTTTTCCCAACATTTGAGAGTCAAATTTGAAACATTAGCGTTAACAAGTATAAAAAGCGGCACAGCCACAATGATGGAAATCGTACTGAAGAATTCTAAAAGAAAACAAGCCACTTTAACAAAAAAAAACCCAAATCTAACCACTTGCAGATCAAAAAATAAAAGATTGACACATATCCAGGATTAAAGTGGAATTTGAAATATCAGAAGAGTTTTAAAATTTTAGTTTAAAATGCATATCCTCTAAATATTTGAGGGAATTATAAATCATGCATAACATTGGATTTCTTAGTGACAGCAGTAAACCAATGTAGTATGCTAATAAAACATTTATTAAGCATGCAACAAAGCACAATATCTTCTATCTTATTCTTCAATCCTTAAATCTCCAACTCTTGCAGATCAGAGTGGCACGTAGATGCCTGCAATCCAAAAATTACTGTCAGATGCACAGTGAATGCTGACAATTTTGCTGTCAATATGTCTGTAATATCCAAGCCATATATGGCTGGCTGAGATAACTTTATTCTGTTTTTAAGCATAAACTACTGCTATCTGGTGTAATAGCGAAATGCACATCCAATTTATCGTATTGGTCATGCACATTCATGCATAAATAAAACAAATATGCTGCTGATTTCTTACTATAAATTTCTAAATTAACTATTAACACCCAGTGGATTTTTCTTATATGTTACATTTAATTGTCATTGGCTCAGATACATTAGTAAGGATTTTCAGTCATACTTGTCAGTGGTTGTGATAAATACAATGAGTTTAATCAACTGAGTGAGAGTAGAAAGTGCAATCTGCCCCTATGTGTCCTCATTTAATATGTGCTTTGTTACGTTGTAGAAATTCTTTTTAAAAAGCTGCTGTATTACAAAAATAATCTAGAACGGCAAATCTGGTCATTTTTGACAAATGATTCATTTTAATTGTGAACTCAAAATGTTTTGGGAATTATAGATTATTTGCAGTCATAGTAATGCGAGGGAACTACTCTGAGAAGCAATTGATTAAATGCCATATTTACCAGCGCATTATTCAGGCTAAAATGATGAAGTGCAACATACAATATCTTCAGTAATTGCCTCCGATTCTAACATTTTTGATTATTGAAATAACTGAATTTAATAATATTATCTCTTTATCTCTGGGTGAAACATTGATTATACATTGACTATGTATCTCCCTAAAGCATAAGATACCTGTCTCTCGTAATGAGGTGGTGTTTATGTTTTAAAATACAGATCTCTTGCATCTTTTCAATTGCCTTGATTTAATCCTATGTCAATTGAGATTTTTTTTCCAAAAAAATTAACAGCTTTTCAAGCAAATTTCTTCTCCATAACTTATGGAATTCATTATCATCCCACTCACCCATCCATCACACACATGCAAACAAAAAAGGATTGGATGGATGCAGAACTTTGAAATAGTTAAAAATAATGCCAAATTAATCAAACTAAATAAACAATACACAAATTTAATACTGGATATGGACAATAATCTATCTTTGAATTTTGAACTTGTAGTTAATAGTCCAAGTGTGACTGTTCTAAATAAATACTAAATGTCTTTGTGGACTGATAAAAGTCTTTCTATTTCACTGTCTGCCCATATGGAAAGGAAGATTGCATTCAATTACAAGAAACATGGATTAACCCACACGAACACCAATAATGTGAGAACATTTCTCTAATTATCTGTTCCCTGGTTAACCATTCTGTGCTATCGTGGGTTGCAACAGAAAGTATCAGTTGGGACAAATTTCTTCTCACAAATAATTTTTTTAATTAAAGTTTTAGTGGTTGCAGTGTATAGAATAATTCCTACTGTTTTTGCTATGCTCAGTCTAACAATCGTTGATGCCAGAATAAGTAGATCAGTCACAGACTGGAAAGTGGTGCCTTCAGTCATCAGCTCAGGCTTTAGAGAAAATGTGGCTGAACACATGATAAGTCAGGCATATCTAATTCAGCATTATTTGACTGCTTAGATGGCTGAATGTTTTGTTCAGTACAACATTTTTTTAAGGCAAAGATATTTGACAAATGTAAATATTGATGTAAACTTGGATTAAATATCTGATAACATGATAGCACCATTTATAATTACATTGAAACAAATATGCATGCTTTCATTGTTCTCAGACAGCATTGTGTTTTTTTTGTACTTCAGCACTGATCAATGATCATTATTCTGGCACAATGCTGTTTTCCTGATTCTCATCATGGTGGCAGTTGATATGATTCATGAGATGTATTATGACGCTCATATTTATATTGTTTCCTTTCATAAAATAAATCTCTTTGTGGCTTTAAACTGTGACTGTTCATTAGAGTCGGTGCTGTTTTCAATAAAAGCTCAAGGGATTTAGTGTAAAGTGGTGTTGGATTAAAAAGTTAGGAGCAGATAATAGTTGATGTAACTGGACTGGAGGCAGTGAGGTCCCACATCCTTTTTGCTTTTCTTTTTCATGACTTGGATTTAAATGTTGGGACCATGATAAAGACTGTGACGACAAAGCTGGCTGAAATAAATTCTAAGTTGCAGGAAAACATCATTGAATTAGTGAGAAGGTGAAAAAGAGGAGCAAAGTAATACATTTGGGAAGGTCAAACTACTCAAGAGAATTGTCAATAAATAGTAGGCTATACCAACAGAGGGATCTTGGAATCTGCGACCACAGATGACTGAAGATATTAAGAAAGTTAGGAAAGAATAAGTTGCACTTGTCTTTATAGCCAAGTACAAAATGTTCGGGTAGGAAGATGATGTTAGATGTGGGAAATAGGCCAGTGCGGATGTACTGGATCTTACTCTGTCTCAAATATTTTCATATTTTATTTTTTCATATTTCAGATACAGCGCGGAAACAGGCCTTTTCGGCCCACCAAGTCCGCACCGCCCAATGATCCCTGCACACTAACACTATCCTACACACACTAGGGACAATTTTTACATATACCCAGTCAATTAACCTACATACCTGTACGTCTTTGGAGTGTGGGAGGAAACCGAAGATCTCGGAGAAAACCCACGCAGGTCACGGGGAGAACGTACAAACTCCTTACAGTACAGCACCCGTAGTCAGGATCGAACCTGAGTCTCCGGCGCTGCATTCGCTATAAAGCAGCAACTCTACCGCTGCGCTACCGTGCCGCCAGAATGACCTTATAAAATGACCTTATAGAAATGAGGACAGAATGCATCTCAACTCCAGAGTAGCTGCTATGTTTCAGTTTTGTGGAAGACCTTTTCAGTTTGAAGGAAGTGGGCAGCACAGTGGCGCAGCTGCTGTCTTACTGCAGCAGAGAGCTGGTTCCAATCCTGACCTTGGGTGCAGTCAGTGTGGAGTTTGCACACTCTCCCTCTGACTGCATGGGTTTCCTCTGGGTGCTCCGGTTTCCTCCCACATCCCAAGGACATGCAGGTTTGCAGGATAATTGGCCTCTGTAAATTTGCCCTAATTTGTAGGGAGTGGATGAGAAAGTGGGATAATATAGAGCCAGTGTGAAGGAGTGATCGAATGTCAACGTGAACTTAGTGGGCCTAAAGGGATGTTTCCATGCTGTATCTTTAAACTAAACTAAATTTACAGACACAAGGAACTGCAGATGCTGGAATCTTGAACAAAACAGAAAATGCTGGAGTAACAGCGGGACAGGCAGCTTTTGTGGATGATGTTAGGTGATGTTTTAGGCAGAAATGTCACCTATCCATGAGATCATTCCCGACCCACTGATTTACTCCAGCACTTTGTGTTAAACTTATAGTGGACTTTCCTTTGCTGAATAAACCTTAATAACCTGGACATAATTTCAAAGGTTGTAGATTTGGAACTTTCAGGTACAGGAAATAGATTTAAAAAATCCATGATCAGGGCACTGTCAGCACAGAAAAATGAAAATAAGCTCCAAAATGTGGGAAGTGATACATTTATGTAGGATGAATAAAGAAACTCAATGGTGAATTGTAAAGAGGTGCAAAAGACTCTTGCTATGACATTGACAGGGCAGATTAACAAAGCAGCTAATATAACATATGATCCTGTATTCTATAAATAGAGCATTGAATACAAAACCCAGCACTAATTCTGCCCCAGATGGAATTTGAAGAGGAAATATCACTTGGTTTGCATGCGTTAAATATATAGCGAACCAACAGCTGCACCTCGTATGCTGCTCCCAAAGTTCTGTTTCAGTGACTTCAAAGCTGAATTTAAAGGAGACTACAGAAATCAGCTTCAACAAGATACCTCCCGCATATTACCAAAGATGAACTGCTAGCGTAATCATGCCTGTTTTTGAACACCATTGTTCAGAAAGGGTAGGAGATTTGTATTTACAAAATGTATTCCATGCCTCTTTAGAACATTTAAAACTATGGCCAGTTAAAATTATTTTTAAATGTAAACAGTGCTGAGATGCAATGTCCCTCCCATCAGCAATGGAACATCAACCGGGACATGTGTTCTTGGGAAAGAGAGCAAGGAATAAATGTTAACCAGAACACCCTCTTGTTCTCTTCATAATATTGTTGCCAGAATTTTTATAGTTTCTTGAGAAAGTGGATAGGTCAGAAATGTAACCTCTCCAACAAAGTAACATTCACAGTATTGCACCAGAGGTGAATCTACATTTTTCTGTGCTGAAGTCTCAGGAACATGTCCAATCACAGCAAGAAAAACTAACGCCTGTAGAGCAGCTACAAGAATGGTTTCAGATTTAGGGATAAAAATAATGCCCAGTCAAGATGAGAATTTCTTTAGAAGCATTTAAAGAGGAGATGTCTGCGACTCTTGGTTTGTCTCACCGAGGGACCGCGCCAAAAGTCCACCATTACTAAGTTGGAGCTCCTTTTCTGTGAACTCCCACCATTCTGGGGATTGAAGACTGCCATGGTTTCTATCATTTTTTTTTCTCCAGAAATCATCCGTCTCTTCAGCACCTATCTAAAACTACAACTTCTAAAACTTATACAAATAGTTCACAACTTTGTGTCACATTTTATTTCTGCATGGAGGTATAGATCGCGTCTGTGCTTTCACTAAAACTATTCATATCTGCTTTCCCACCTCAGTCACTGTTAAAACATTATTAACCTTTCTCCACTTGTAGTCAGTCTCCCTAATTCTATTTATCATAAATTTGTGGTGGTCTAACTAATGGACTATGTAAAAAACGACAATGGATATGTCAAATCATATCTTTGTAGATATCTTTCCACAAAGATTTTAAATCAAATTAAAATTCACTTACTATTAGTGCCGTGGATCCAGTCACTTGATACGATCTATTTTGGTGAGACACAACCTGTTGCAGAAGGCAAATCAAAGAGTGATTCTCTTAAGTTGCGTGGATTGTTCTTAATTTCTCTAAATGTTGCATCATATCTGTTGTGGAAAATTATTTCCTACAATGATACAGTAATAGAACAGTGAAAACGATGTCAGACAAGAAAAGCCTCACTAGAAAGCACATGACAGAAATTGTTTATTTGGCTTAACTTGTGTACACCTTTTTTTCTATTTGAGCTACTTCCTACTTCTTTGTGTCTAACTCTCATCAATATACCCTTCTTTGCCTTTCACTCTCATGTGATTACCTTATCAAAAGCATCTACCTTGTCACTTCAGCCACTCCCAGATGTTGCGAATTCTACATGCTACCCATTTTCCGAGAAACTTGTTTTTAATTTCTTGCACATAATTTGCATCTACAGGAGATGGTATTTTTTTCTTCCAGATTGACTAAGAGCCAGTTTCGAATGTTGAGTAAATATCGTGCTGAACATTAGTCACTATTAAACAGCAAACCCGAAATGTATTACCAAGTAAAAGGGAAATACTAAGACATGTTTCTCTGTAGGGAATTTCATTTCAAGTGATATTAGAACTACACTCCAAAACAGATAGTTCAGTTCATCTTGCCTTTGGCATCTCTTTGAAAGCAATAAAATGTTTTAGAGACCTACTGTTATTTTTCCTTTAAGTATTCCTTCAATTTATTTTAAAAACCTGCTCTCAAGTAGCGTGTATTAGATAAAAATAACATAAATTGTGTAGAAACAATGAACGGCAGGTGCTGGTTTATAATAAAGGGCACAAAGTACAGGAGTAACTCAGCAGGTCAGGCCGCATTTCTGGAGAGCATGGATAGGTGGTGGTTCGGGTTGGGACCCTTCTTAAACTGATTGTGGGGGTGATGGGGGATGTGGGGGAGGAGGAACGAAAGATGAGAGAGAAGAGGCAGGACAAAGAGTGGCAAATGATAAGTGGACACAGGTGAGGGGGGTTGATAGGCAGATGGTTGGAACAAAGGCCAGATACAGTATTAAAACCAAAAGAGACAAAAGTTGTGAATTGTGATGGGAATGTGGGTGGAGGGAAGAAATAGGTGCAAGTTCAGGTGGGGCATGGGGGGGGGGGCAGAGAAAGAGAGGTGTGGGGGAGAAAGGTGAGCAGGAGGGGTTACCTAAATTTGGAGAGATCAATGTTCATATCCTAGGGTTTAAAGCTGCCAAAGCGGAATAGGAATTGCTGTTCCTTCAGTTTGCGCGTGGCCTCACTCTGGTAATGAAGGTGGTCCAGGACAGAAAGGTCATTATGGAAATGGGATGGAGAGTTAACTTGGTTAGCAATTGGGAGATCCATTAGGTCTTAGCAGACCGAGTGCAAGTATTTGGCAAAACAGTCACTTAGTCTGACCAATGTATAGAACACATTGGGGACACTGGATGTGTTAGATGAAGTAGATAAGATAAATTGTGTTGTGTCCTGCAGGCTCTTTTGTTTAATTTTACTTGTTCCATGCTGCTTTCACTTTGAAGCAATTGGTTTCAATTAAACTGCCATTTTAAAACATAATTATTCTATTAAATTGTGAACAAGAATTGTGAACATTCAATTATGTAAATAATTGTCAGAGGATACAGTGAGATATAGATCAACTGCAGAAATGGGCAGAAAAATGGCAGCTGGAGTTTAACCTGAGCAGGTGAGGTGTTGCTCTTTGGGAGGTTGAATGTAAGGAGTGGCAGTTCATGGCGACCTTTAACAGCATTAATGTGCAGAGGGATCTTGGAGTCAATGTTCATAGATCGCTAAAGGTGGCAGCACTCATAGATAGGGTGATAAAGGCATAAGGTATGCTTGCCTTCGTTGCTAGGGGCAATGAATATAAGAGTCAGGAAGTCTTGATGCAGCTCTATAGGACTTCGGTTAGGTTGCATTTGGAGTATTGCATGCAGTTCTAGACACCCCAATACGGGAAAGATGTGGATGTATTGGAGAGGATGCAGAGGTGGTTTACCAGAATGCTGCCTGGATTAGAGGGTTTCAGCTACCGGGAGGTCGGATAGACTTGGATTGTTTTCTCAGGAACATTGGAGGTTAAGGGGAGACTTGATAGAAGTATATAAAATTATGTGAGGTAGAGATAACGTAGACAGTCAGAACCTTATTCCCAGGTTGGAAATGTTTAACACTAGGGTATAGCTATGAGGTGAGAGGGGTAAAAATAATGGAAACGTGCAGGGCAAGTTTATTTTTTACACAGAGGGTGGTGGGGGCTTGGAACACATTGACAGGGGTGATGGAGGCAGATTCGAAAATGGTGTTTATGAAACTTTAATGCACATTGATTTGCAGGGAATGATAGGATATGGATCACTTGAAATTAGTTCAGCCAGGCATGATGTTGGGCACAAACATTGTGGGCTAAAGGGCCCATTCCTGTGAGGAATGTTCGATGTTCTAAATTTTATCCTTTAATTCAGGATTGGAGACAATCACAAAGCAATCAGCAGTTTAAAATCTTGTTCAATTTAATGACGATTAAATTTTTACTCTATTTTTTCCCTCCAGAAATGGCTTGTAAACGGTTCATTCCAATTAAAAGGTTGATACATTACAAAGTCTTGAAGGAGCAGAATGAAGACATTTTACTTGGAGCAGACTTTAGAAATACAGCGCGGAAACAGGCCCTTCGTCCCACTGAGTTTGTGCTGACCAGTGATTACTCCATACACAAACACTGTCCTACACACTAAGGCCAATTTACAATTTTACCAAAACCAATTAGCCTACAAACCTGTACATCCTCGGAGTGTGGGAAGAAACCGGAGCACCCGGAGAAATCCCAGTCGATCACAGGGAGAATATACAAATGCCATACAGACAACACCCGTAGTCAGGATCGAACTCACGTCTCTGGTGCTGTAAGGCAGCAGCTCTATTGCTACGCCACTGTTCCACCCTCATGACGATCACAAACACTAAATTCTGTACAATTCAGTTTCACTGAAAACAATGCCAATATCCATGCATGTATTTAGTGGTACTGACCAGACAAATTTCAACTCCAAAGATTTGGAAGGAGGTAAAATGGAGCTTGGTTCTTTCCATTTGAACACAACACAATGAATTTTAAGACTTGATAAAAATTTGCCCAACTTTACTGCTTTTCATTCTTAAAGCACCATTTTTATATTGCTAGCTGTGAATTTATATATTGGGTATTATGAAATTTGTAGTTCAGTGAGTTGTTCACTATAATGACAAAATAACTTATTTAGGCGTCCAAGGAGCCAGGTTGAAATCTGTTTTTCACGATTGTATTAATCTTTATGGCAAAACTAGAGATCTTGATTTTTCAGACAGTAACAGAAAATGCTGGAAATGTTCAGTAAATTAGGCACCATCTGTGGTTGGTGAAATAGAGTCAAAATCTCAGGTCAATAAGTTTATCAGGATTAGGAAAAGTCGCAAAACAGGCATGCTTGATATTACAGATTAGGGTAAAGATCAAAGGGAATATTTATGAAAGCAAAAGCGATACAAATAGTTGTAGGCCGCTAGCTAGCTGTATTAGTTGCAGCTGATTTTTGAGAAGGCATTGCTGATTTTTGAGAAGGCATTGCCAGAAGACAAAGAAGAGAAGAAAAAATCAATGTCATACCTGAGAGATACAGAGCACCCACCTTGGCTGGAAATTCAAATTGAGTGTAGATAAGTGTGAGGTTCTTCACTTTGGAAGTAAGAATAGAAAGGCAGATTATTATCTGAATGGTGTCAAGTTAGGAGGAGGGGGAGTTCAACGAGATCTGGGTGTCCTAGTGCATCAGTCAATGAAAGGAAGCATGCAGGTTCAGCAGGCAGTGAAGAAAGCCAATGGAATGTTGGCCTTCGTAACAAGAGGAGTTGAGTATAGGAGCAAAGAGGTCCTTCTACAGTTGTACCGGGCCCTGGTGAGACCGCACCTGGAGTACTGTGTGCAGTTTTGGTCTCCAAATTTGAGGAAGGATATTCTTGCTATGGAGGGCGTGCAGCGTAGGTTCACTAGATTAATTCCCGGAATGGCGGGACTGTCGTATGTTGAAAGGCTGGAGCGATTGGGCTTGTATACACTGGAATTTAGAAGGATGAGGGGGGATCTTATTGAAACATATAAGATAATTAGGGGATTGGACACATTAGAGGCAGATAACATGTTCCCAATGTTGGGGGAGTCCAGAACAAGGGGCCACAGTTTGAGAATAAGGGGTAGGCCATTTAGAACGGAGATGAGGAAGAACTTTTTCAGTCAGAGGGTGGTGAAGGTGTGGAATTCTCTGCCTCAGAAGGCAGTGGAGGCCAGTTCGTTGGATGCTTTCAAGAGAGAGCTGGATAGAGCTCTTAAGGATAGCGGAGTGAGGGGGTATGGGGAGAAGGCAGGAACGGGGTACTGATTGATAGTGATCAGCCATGATCGCATTGAATGGCGGTGCTGGCTCGAAGGGCTGAATGGCCTACTCCTGCACCTATTGTCTATTGTCTATTGTCTATTGAATGCTAGAAATAACAAGCAGGGCATTGAGCATTTGTGGAAGAAAACTTAAACTTGCTGAATTCAACATTGAGTCCTGAGAGCTGTAATATTTCTAATCAGGAGATGAGATGCCATTCCTTGATTTTCTATTGGGCTTCAATGACATTCTAAAAGCTAATGACAGAGTAGTTTGAGTGGTA